>NC_056746.1:556272284-556309784 GCF_019279795.1 Protopterus annectens
AAAGTAAGTCAAAGAGGGGGTGGGAGAGTAAAACATAAGCATATTTGTGTCACACACCTACCAGGTATGGGGTTTCAAACCCCTGACTGGCTATGTATTGCTATCATATCTCTATGGAGTTAGTGCATGCACCATATAGCTTACATGTTGGGGAGCTGTCCAAAGGTAAATGTGATGGCAGAGTGACTTCTGCAATAGTGATATAGTAGCAATATGGTAGGTGTAGTACACGTGCCTGTCCACATGAACAGGTGTCAACGTCAACACAGCCACACTCTCTCAAGGACTCACACACATTGACATACTTGGCAGGGTCAGGAATAGACTTCTAACTAGTTAGTTTGCCACAATACAGTAATGTGCAGGTATCACATGCACCACAGGGGTTATCCAGAGGTTATATGGGCAAAGGGTATGTGAAGGTGTCTGACATCAGACAGCATGATTCAGTAGGCCAATGGGAGTTGTAGTTAGTGTGAATGTGGTTGAAAGCATCATACACACACACACACACACACACACACACAGGGTGCTAATACTGATATGCATGGGTGCATTGCTTCATGGGTGTGTAGTGGTTGACTGTGCCAGAAGGCTATGTAAGGCTAGGTGAAGAGTATACCTTGGCATCAGGCCACATGACAATGGTCTGCAGTGTGGCTCAGGGGTGCAGTGCCTGGATTGGCCCACACAGGTGGGTATTGTATTCACCATCCAGTCACCTGGGTTACTATTGTGTGTGGCCAGTGCTGTGCAATGCTTGCCATGTATGTGTTCTATATTCTATGACATGGACAGTGTCTGGGATGTGAACATGTCCCACATGCATGTAAAGTGACATGTGGAACTGTACCTGGGATGTCTGGCCCATGTTGTGTACACAGATTGTTATCAGATGGGCTAGTCCTAACCTCATGTGGTGGGAACTGGTAATGGACACTAGGTTGACCCTGCACATACATTGATAGCATGATACAGGTATTCCCTGGTTTCAGTGGCATCTGCCCATACAGGGCATGTGTTTAAGGCATGGCATATCTTTTGTGGGTCACATTTGATGGCACCACAGTTGTTGCAGGCATCCAGTGGGGAACATAGTGAAGGTGCACTGTCTGCAATTACATGCCTATTGTACTGATGAACAGGGTTCCATGCCATCTGTAGTCCACTGCAATCACACCATGGTTACTATCTGTGGGCAATATGCAGGGTACTACCAACATAGCTGTTGTTACCTAGGCAAGTGTGTTTGTGTATGAGATGTGGGTTGAGAGTGTTCTCTGGGTAATACAAGGGTTGCTTACTTTGTTCGGCAGGCCTTGATGTCACATGTAGGGGTATGGATTGGCACCCCAGCCTCTTGGCTATTTGACATCTGTTATCCTTGTAAGGTAGACATTGTGATGTATAGTAGGGCCACCATATATGAAATTTGCAAAACCCGCTCTACAATAAGTCCAGTTGTTACACACTCACAGTCACCTCCACACAGGATACAAATGACAGACACACCCACTTGCCATGTCTGGGATTAGAACTCCTACCTAACCAGTTTATCACACTACAGCATTATGCAGTTATAGGATGCGGCAGGGAGATTACTGGAGTACTCCTTCCCCAAAGGTGTATTTCACTGGCAATGACATCAGCAGGCTTGCCAAAGTAGGTCAATGGAGGTTGTAGTGACTGTGAATGGCCTCAAAAGCATTGCACCCTACACAGACAAACATCCATACTTGCCAGGTCTGGTAATAGAACCCCTACCAAACTATTATACCACACTATAGCATTATGTTGTTATAGGACACACCATGGAGATTACTGGAGTATTCCTTCTCCAAAGGTGCATTACACTGGGAATGACATCAGCAGGCTTGCCAAAGTAGGTCAATGGAGTTTGTAGTGACTGTGAATGGCCTCAAAAGCATTGCACCCTACACAGACAAACACACACACAAACATCCACACCTGCCATGTCTGGGAATAGAACCCCTACCACACTACTATTCCACACTACAGCATTACACAGCTATAGGACGTGCTACAGAGATTATTAGAGTACTCCTTTCCCAAAGGAGTATTTCACTGGGAATGACATCAGCAGGCTTGCAAAAGTAGGTCAATGGAGGTTGTATTAACTGTGAATGGCCTCAAAAGCATTGCACTCTACACAGATAAACACACACACACAAACTTCCACACTTGCCATGTCTGGGAATAGAACCCCTACCACACTACTATATCACCCTTCAGCATTACACAGTTATAGGATATGCCACAGACATTACTAGAGTACCCCCTCCCCAAAGGTGTATTTCAAAGTGAATGATATCAGCAGGCTTGCCAAAGTAGGTCAATGGAGGTTGTAATGACTGTGAATGGACTTAAAAGCATTGTACCCTACACAGACAAACAGACACACACACAAACATCCACACTTGCCATGTCTGGAAATAGAACACCTACCACAGTACTATATCACACTACAGCATTACACTGTTACGCAACATGCCATGGAAACTACTGGAGTACTCCTTCCCCAAAGGTGTATTTCACTGGGAATGACATCAGCAGGCTTGCCAAAGTAGGTCAGTGGAGGTTGTAGTGACTGCGAATGGCCTCAAAAGCATTACACCCTACACAGGCAAAGAAACATACTTGCCATGTCTGGGAATTAAACCCCTACCACACTACTATATCACAATATAGCATTACACTGTTACACGCCACAGACATTACACAAGTGCTCCTTCCTCAAAGGTGTATTTCAAAGTAAATGACATCAGCAGCCTTGCCAAAGTAGGACATTTGAATTGTAGTGAGTGTGACTAGCCTAAAAGCATTGCTTCCTACGCAGACAGAAACATACACACAGTTGCCATGTTTGGGATTAGAACTTCTACCTAACTAGTTTATCACACTACACCATTACACAGTTATAGCATGCGCCACAGTAATTACTGGGCTAGTCTTTTCCCAAAGGTGTATTTCAAAGTGAATGACATCAGCAGGCTTGCCAAAGTAGGGCATTTGAATTGTAGTGAGCATGACTAGCCTAAAAAGCATTGCTCCCTACAGAGACACACACACACAGTCACCATGTCTGGGATTAGAACTCCTACCTAACTAGTTTATCATACTACAGCATTACACTGTTATAGGACATGCCACAGAGATTACTGGGTTATTCCTTTCCGAAAGGTGTATTTCAAAGTGAATGACATCGGTAGGCTTGTCAAAGAAGGGCATTTGATTGTAGTAAGTGTAACTAGCCTAAAAAGCATTCCTCCCTACACAAACAGAGGCACAAACATGATTGCCATTTCTGGGATTAGAACTCCTATCTAGCTAGTTTACCACACTACAGCATTACACAGTTATAAGACACACCACAGAGATTACTGGATTATCCCTTCCCCAAAGGTGTATTTCATAGTCACTGACATCAGCAGGCTTGCCATAGTAGGGCTATTGGGGAGGGCAGTGTGTGTGCATGGGCCATAACCCATTCATCTAGAGGTAGACACACCACACTCAGGCACACAAAGGTTTATATTCTGCAGGTATGTGTATACAACTGCTAGATGACTACTGCCTTGTACAGTCATGTTGCACAGCTAGCACTAGCACCACAGAGTCTTTGATGCTCAGGGATACCAGTGGCTAATTTCTATGGTGAGTGACATTTACACATCATGTTGAACAAGAAGAATATGTCCCAGTGCCTAGGGGTAGCCAGTAAAAACCATAAAGTAAAATGATAAACAAGCTACACCTCCATGACTGTAGCACTCAAAACGAATCGTTTGTGGAATTCAAGGGACTTTACATCTTTTCAGTAGTGTTTTAATATTTTGATTAAAATATTTTCATCTTTTCAAGTTTTTGAGTGCTACAGTCGTGGAGGTGTAGCTTGTTTATCATTTTACATTACCTATCATGTGGTTGTAGCCATTTGGCTGTGCGCTGGGTGGGACAGTCCTCATGATGGAAGGCTCTTTGTCACTGTCACTCTCTTCTACACATCTATGTATGTGTACTTTTGGCATATTATAGTGTGTTGTCCTTGGATATATGTGTGTATTCCTATCCAACGTGTGTGCAAAGCATGGCGGGTGCATACTGAGGAGTGTATGCACTAACATCTGCAACTGTCAGACATGTATGGTCCACTGTTGTTGGTGGTCATGGGCTTCATTTGTTTAAGTGTGTGAGCATGTCCAGTATGACCTTTCAGTATGTTGTTGTCTGATATTGCCTTCATTTCTCTAAGTGTGTGAGCATGTTCAGTATGTCCTTCTGTACTGAATGTGTGGATCCATTCCAGGTAGATTGTACTCCAGTGCAGACTTTTGTGTTCTACACCTACAGCTAGCAAACTGTTTCTGCAGGGTGTCTGTAGATCAGTTGGCAATATGGGGTCAAAATGTGCAAGGGATAGTGGGTACTGTAGGTGATTGTGTCTGTGCTGCTTCTGCTACACGGTACTGGTGTTAGCAGAGATATTCAGACATGTGTACTGTTATACACTGTGATGTTTTATGTCCTCAAGTAATGTCAGGTAGACATTTTTGCTCAAAGTGATGTCCTGGGGAATATAGGGTGAATGCAGCTGTGTCCAGTATTGTGGTCAAATGCTTACATATTCCTGGAAAGTTATGCCATTCTGGAGGGAGGGCTGCAGACACTTGCTGCTGGGTCTGTGTAACCAGTTCAGCACCTTGGTATAGTGATGGCAGAGGATCCCATACTTGTACATCTATTAACGTGACAGTATGGCCTTATCTTGCTGTGGCAATACCTCACAGCTGTACAGATTCACACAGGTTACCCAGAGACAGGGGTCATAAGTCAGGACATTACCCCTATTGTGGTGTATGAGCAGGTTTGTAGCCACCCATTTTTGTGTTTGCAGCCAGGGATAGTATGTGCACATGGCTGTGTTATGGACTTTGCACATTCCATGCTGCCCATGCTCCCACCCCTCCTCTATTATTCTGTCCTCTTCCATACATTATGCAAACATTCTCTGATACTTTCCCTATAGTTATCACCTCATCACAGCTGTGTTTTGGTGTTGGTCCACAGTTCATGCAGTGGGACATGGTGGACATGTTACTAAGGTTTGTCCACATGACCTTGCATATGGGTTATGTAGAGTGTGTTATGTTGTTATTTGGGTGTCCATGACATAACATACATTGGCAGTATGGGTGAGATGCAAGCCTTTTGCAGAGGCCTGCAGGCCATTTGGTGGTGGTGCAGGCCAGCTGTAGCAGGCTGTTACATTCTGTCAGTCCTACAGTACCAGACTGCCATACAGTATATTCCTTTGGGGTGACAGGGTAGATGTGCTAGGTGTTCATGCCAATACTTTCCATCAGTATTGATCAGGTGGTGTGGATGCTGGCAGGGTGCTGCTTACAGCTAGGGACACACCTGCATGGGAGACCTGCACTGCATGCTGCATTCTTTCACTATTGCCATATACAGGTGGGGGTCATATTGTACCCATTCCCAACAGCAGGGATAAGACCGGAGAACTACCTATGGGTGGTGGTTGGGTGCATGTGTGCTATGGACACTAATTGCATCCGACTCTCAGATATGCATGGGGCTTTCCAGTTATTCTGGTTTGTGCAGGGACTTCAGCTGTTTCTCAATACATCAGTCCTATCACCTTTGTGATCTGCCAGTGTTCCACCAGATGACATTGGTATTCCCTACTACAAGCCCAGATAATGTGATGCATACATGTATGTACAATTCCAAGGATGTGTCCATTTCATGGTTGCACATTATACACTGTATGTCTGGGGTACTTTTTTTCTATGTACTGCTTGTATATCTAGCCCAACAGTCATGCCATGTCCATCTTTCAGATGATGACACTTATTACCACCATACATTTACAATGGCTTACTGCTAGAATGTGTTATACTGGGGAGCATTGTCTTTGGCACTGCAGTTGTGAGGAATTGGCCCTGTCATCAGCAGTAGTGGGCAATGGCCACCAGGTCAAACCTCAACATGCATACATACTGACCAATCTCACACAATATGAAACACACACCAACCTAACACATGCATACCTGCATAACGTACAAATGCTACAATCTATCCTGCTACCTTGGCCACCTCAGGTCATCTGTGCTCCACTGGTATTATACCTACACATAGCTGTTACTACATGTCTACATTGACTTGGAGGGGGAGCACACCTGACTGTTACTACATTTCTACATAGGATTGGGGGGCACACTTGATTGTTACAACATGTATACATCGGATTGGGGGTGGCACACCAGACTGTTACTATATTTCTAAACAGGATTGGGGGGAAGCACACCTGACTGTTTCTACATTTCTACATGGGATGGGGGAGCACACCTGACACTTGTACATATTTGCTATGACTGTACTGGTATGTCAGGTACTCCATTTTATTCTGTATTGTAACCTATCATGCATATCAGTGTACTACAAGTCGTAGATTGATTGACCTAAATATCAGTTTCTGACTTCTTACCCTTCAGAACTAACATCCTACTGCCTGACCTGATGTAGTCTGTTTGTGTAGGCCTGGGGGGGAGGTTACCCATAGCCAACATTCAGTGGCCTTAGCACGGCCTTTGTTTGTGTTTGTCTACACCTGTCCTGCTGGCTGAGACTGTTGTTGGGTATGTGAACCTCCCTGACCAGCATGTGTGCGTCATATGGACACACGTGTGGCCCAGCACATTTCCTGCAGTGGGTTTTGTCACCATGTGTAGTACTGGCTACTGTGGTGATACCAGTATTTGTTACAGATCACATGCTGCCACTATAGATGTCTACTATCTGCTGGCATCCCATTCAGCCACCCGATTCCCTTGCATGCTCGCATCCATACCATAGATACAAGTAACAAAGTAACAACACATACTACTTCATTCGGCAATTGGTAAGAAGAGTGACTTACCTTGTGGGTGTGCCAGTACTCAGGATGGTGCTGGAGGGCTGCCTATGTCAGATGCACATAGTATACTCTCTATACATGGTTGAGCACAGGTAGTGTCATGTTTAGCATCCCTTTTACTGTATGTGTGAGTCAGAGAGAGGTGTCATTCCCTGGGTCCCACCTGTGTCAGTGTATGTGCTATGCGTTGCCTCTTTGCCAAGGCCAGGGCATACTGGGCATGCCTCCTCTGAGTCACTCTGTGCCTGTGCAGGCCTTAGCAATGGTGGGGGGCTGTGTGGCCCTGCCCTGAGCTGTTCCTGCTGCAGCTGTTTCCACAGGATCATATTGTGTAGCATGGCACATATGATGACAATTTGAGCACATGCAGCTGGGGAGTACTGCAAGGCTCCACCTGATGTGTCCAGGCACCGGAACCATTACTTGAGTATCCCAAACACATGCTCTATTATAATTCTGGTCTGTGCGTGTGCCTCATTATGGAGTTCTTGTTCGGGTGTGTGTGCATTTCTGATGGGTGTCATCAACCATGGCTCCAGTGTGTAACCAGCATCCCCCACTAGGTGACCATGAGGGATGTCCCCATTGGCAAATCTCTGGTACAGCTGTGTCAGATGCCAGATGTGGGAATCGTGATAGCTTCTAGGGTAGCCAGCACACACATTCATTATTATGCCCTGGGCATCGCACATGACCTGGCAGTTGATGGAGGGGAAGCCCTTGTGGTTAATGTAAACCATAACCTGCTCACCAGGTGGTGCTTTGATGCTTATGTGCATGCAGCCTATAACATCCACTACCACAGGGTATTCTGCTATTTGGTGGAAGAGGCGCATATAGCTGGCCAACACTCATGGATGTTGGGGAAATATACATAGGCACTGGCATGTGCTGACATGGCATCCAGGAACTGGTGGAGTACCCTGGATGCTGATACCTGTGAGATCCCCATGATATCCCCAGTTAGCCTTTAGAAGGTACCTGTGGCTAGTATTCTTAGGCCTACACATACCTTGGTATCCACTGGGATGGGTTCCCCTCTGTTCTGTGTGTCAGGCATGGTGGCACAGCTCAACAATTTGCTGTAGGAAGTCCCTGTCCACCCTATAGCACTCCTCTATCTCCAACTCATGTAGCTCCTGGCAGGTTACCTGGGTCTGTACACTCTTCTCCATCTCCTCACTGTGGGTTGGTCAACAGCATTCTCATCCTCATCACCCTCAGCCTCTTCCACATGTTGATGTTTGATAGCTACTGCAGCCCGTATCATTTTGTTGTTTTTGTTTGTTAAAATGTCCCCACTTGTATACACCAGTGGTATAGAGTATGTGGGAAAAAAACAGAGGGAAAGGTGTTTGCATAGTTTATAGTAGTGTTCTGGGCTGGGCTGGTCTGCTGCCTGTGTAATTGGCTGATTCTGATACATTTCACCTGCCAGTTATGCTAGGTATCCCGGATTACCTTCCTACTGCTGTTTTCCCTTCCCATTGCATTCCTGTTTAAGCCTGGGGGTGCGTCATGCAAGCACAGTGCTCAAATGTGCACAGAGCTGCTATTTCCTGGTTTACTTTTTTTTTTCATTTAAAACCTGGTGTGAGGTGCGCACACCCACTTAGGCAATGTAAAGAGTGCTAGGCAGCCTCAGACTCACCCCCTTGCTTAGCTCTGCTAAGCTAAGGGCAAACCCAAGCCACAGGGCTTCAATCTACTTACAGTATGTCTGACACACACCCCTATGATGTCAGCTAACTCCTAGGCTTATACCAACCTATTCCTGCACTTACACTGTTACTAGCATTGAGGGAAAATCTGGTATTCAGTATCATTCCCCTCATTTGCATAGGATTGCCTGCTGATGCATAGTTACAGGTCTCACATTGAACCTCCCCCCTTAGCAACCACTATTCACTGGCCATGTTGTCTTCTGCCTGCCATTGAGTATAATGACAAAATAGTGATTTTTGTTAGAATGCTTATTTCAGTTTTTTTTCGGCCGATCCCGTTTGCGCGCCTCTGCCCTATGCTTAAACGTCCGAAATCAGCTAAAAAAAAGTTTTTTTTTTTTTAACTGTTTTCCACACCAATGGCCATACATTTGGCCATTGGTATGCTTTATACATTAAATACACCCTTTATTTGGAGCTAATATGGCTCTGTTTTGTAGTTTGCAGAAATGTACTCAGTTACTAACAGAGTACATTTCTGCACACTACACTAGTCCTGCACGGCCGGTTGACAGCTTCCTGGCTCACAAATTCACCTCATTTGCATGGTTTTTGCATGCAAATGGGGTAATTTGCATACAGGAGCTGTGGCCATGGAGGAATAGTGCAGGTGCGCTCGTGCACGCCCCTGCAGCTTATTCCTGGATCACACATCAGCCATAATGCCTCCTGGAGCTCTTGCACTGTTCCTGCACACCATGCAGGGCTTGCTGAATCCGGGGGAGAGACTTACAATAGAGTCAAATGCAGTCACGCAACAGAGAGATACACACACACACACACACACACACACACACACACACACAGTCTCAGAGAGAGAAATAGATGTAACAAAAACAAAAAACAGTATAGTTCTGCTTCAGAAAAGTCATTAGAAAAGTCAGAAATGTTCCTCCAAGGTGGATGAGCAAATAAATCTCCTACAATCTATTTATTTATAGTAATCTAAGCAAGCTAAACTGTTTGTTCACTCTAACCAACTTAGTAGTGATTGTTATGTGAGTGGGACATTACTGCTTACATGTGTGTTTTGATGATAAAATGTATGTATTGCTTTTAACATGTTTGTATCACTGGATATGTAATGGTGCTCTGTATATTTAAGTGTATTACCTGATTGGGAATAGTAAAATGCAACTACAGTCTATCTAAATTTAACAAAGATGCATTCAATGACACTCAAACTGTGCAAATGGCACTCATTAAAATCTCTTGTATTAGACAATATTGTTACATACTTCAACATAACCTTCCTCAAAATTGTGAATCGAGCAGTCCCTGCCATACACAAAAGATTAAGATTCTTTCTACCTGTATTGCTATCCAAACCCACCAAACAACTCTTGAAGTTGACAGACAAAACATGGACTCATAACAAATCTGAACCCAATTTGCAACAGTTTAGACAACCTCACAGCCTAAACAAAAAACCTAATGACTTACAAAAAAAAAAAACTATTACAACTCACTCCAACAACCCTAAACAATTCTGGTCATTTACTCATAATCTGCAAGACCCAGGCCACCCTCCCTACTGTGCCCACTGTTACAAATCACATGGAACCAATAGCAAACCAGTTTAAACTTTATTCGACCTGTCACCTCTCTAACCAGCAACCACCAGTCTTGTCCCCACTTCCTAAACTAAGAAGAACATGAAACAGCTAAATAAGGTAGGTAAGAGGAAAAAAATGACCATAAGAAGAAAAAATGCACCCCATGAACTTAGTCTAGCCATGGAAGCCAAAGACAGCCACAAATCCTTATTTAGTAATGTCAGAAAAATAAGAAATAGCATCTAACATTGTTCTGAACTTATTCACAATAATTCCAACAACTCAGATCCAGTAGATATTATTGACAAACTGGTTAATACATTTAGTGCCAACTTCACCCCTCAGACACCTATTCCAAACACACCTATCCCTGACAGAATCAATCCACCAATCATCACAAGACAGCACATACTGAAGGTATTTTACAAAATGAAAAAGACCCCATCCATGGCGCATGACAACATACAAGATTGCTTAATTGAAAGCACTAGGAAAGCACTGGCAGACCCGTTCCTCAAACTCTTCATCGTGAGACTAGCAACTGACTTTGTCTCAAAGGAGGGGTGCACAGCTGTTGTAATGCCATTCCACAAGGGTGATCCCACCTCAGATGTCAGGAATTATAGATTCATCAGTGAACAATTCTTATATACAAAGCTATAGAACTGACCTAATTAACTATGATATCAAAATTCTTACTAGACACAACCCCCAGCAGTTGGCTTAGTCAAGGCTAGATCTTGTCTAAAGAATTTTATGAATTTCTTGAGAGGGTTGCTCAGGCTGCTGACTGTGGACAGCTTGATGCTTTGATTTTGTCAAGGCATTTGATACCATACCACATGTAAATATAATAAACATATTAAATGAGCTCCAAATTTACTAGTATGTGGTTAGGTGGATAGCCACTGTCTGACAGACAGGACCCACACTGTTAAAGTGAGGAGGAGCATACTCTGAGAGCATTAATGTGACCAGTGGAGTACCAAAGGGAACAGTTCTGGGACCTCTTCTGTTCAGTATCTACATTGTCAATCTGCAATAATCAAATCAGGATCTCTGGATAACACAATCTGCAGATTATTGTGAGCTAATAGTCATTGTTAAGTCTCCCTCTGACATACATGCATTCCAGCAGGAACTTGTACTAAAAATGGACTCAAGCTCAATGCAAAAAAAGTGCAACATTACAGCATTTGGTAAACACTCCTCATCTGCTATTTACAGCATAGAAACCCAGGTATATGGGTGGACAGCTCCCTTATATTCATGTTGCAACAATGGTTAGGAAATAATTTTACATTGCACAGCTCATAAATAAAGATATATCTTCCAGACCTAAAGAATTATTCACCTTCTTGTATTTCTCAGTGATTCCTCACTGTTTAGACCCATGACTGACTACAACATCCCCTTTGGGATGTACTTTACTTAGCATATCAAGAAATTCGAGAGAAATTAGAGGTTTGTAACAAAAAAAAGCAGTGGGTTAAATGATTTTAACTACCAGGAAATACTGGAAACGTTGTCCTTGTACACAGCTTCATATAGTCTCCTTTGGTGTGACTTGTGTCTTGCTTATAGGGCTATAAGGGATTTGGTAGTCCAAGAACTCTTATACCTCCATAAAGCAAACAGCTAACACTAGAGCCAGAGATCTAAATCTAAATAACATAAAAATGAGGGCTAGATTTGTTGAGCAACACCTACCTCTTCACTGGAATAAACTTATTGCCCAGATTAAGCAGTGCAACACTGGCTGCCTTTAAAAAAAATGTATAACTGGATGGGTATTCACAAATTTACCCCTGGCATGACTTGTCTGGATCTCCTCTAAAAGTGAAGCAAAGCCGAAGGGCTGGTATTAGAAAGGTAAAAATTGCTTCTCAGCTCGATTACTTTATAACTCCTATGATCCTATGATCATTCCTCAACAACAATATTCTGATATTCCCCTAGTTCATCTTGCTGCCATTCCCATGACCACCATTAAAGACTAATCTCTAAGCATACACTAACACCTTTCACAACAGACAATCTACCAACTGAATACTTCAGTATAGCCAATGTTTTTTTTTTACCTTACTCTATCTCAATATTAATTAACAGGTACATCCAGAAAAAGCACATACACAACATCTGGAAAAAAATCCATAGTTATCCCTCTGCGCAAGGGAGGGAGGGAACTCTACTGACTTAGCTAATTACAAGCCCATAGCAATTTTATCTCCTCTGTCCAGAATTCTCAAAACATGTATTCAAACTCAATTTCTTCAACATCTGTCTAGCTATCCCAATCACAACATGACTTCTGACCCTGTCATAGCACCACCTCATCTCTATTTAGCTTCGTCATCCTAGTCAATTTGTACAAGGACTTTGGACACCTAGTGTCCTCACTATTCTTAGATTTAGCAACAGCATTCAACACCATATCCCACTCTCCTTTATAGACTTTCATCTATCAACCTCCATAACCCTGCCCTCACCTGGTTCCACAGTTACCTCTCCAACTGACTCCAAACAATAAAGTGTCAGAATGAACTCTCCCCATTCATACCCATCCCAGATGGTTCCCACCATGGTCAGTTCTGGGTCCCATACTCTTCAATATCTTCATTAATAAATTTTACGCAAGCTACCAAAAAACCCTCATTCATACAGTATGCAAATGACTCTACCCTCAACTGCACAGCTAGATTTTGATCCTGAAAATACCTGAACTCAGGCTAAAAACACAGACTGCATTCTCCTCCACTGACGCCTGGTTTACACATTTCCACCTTCTGCAAAATGGAAAGAAAATAAAATTACTGCTGTTCACTCCTAGAGATAAGTCTAACACAAAAGCAACTTTATTATCACCCCTACTAATACCACACTAACTAAGCTTATCACACACAGAAAATTACTAGGTGTCACCATTGACAACCTAAAGTTTGATATCCACAAACATCAAGCAATCAAGAAATCCCACCAAAAACTGGGACTACCATGCTATACTATAGTAAACAATTCCTTCCTTTATGACTATATGCTGCCCTCATATTCATTGATTTCCACCACACCCTCCAAGCTAAAATGGAGCAATACTACAATAAAATTGCCTAATTCACCACTAACCACCCCACAAAATCCTACCACTGCCTCACCTTAAAACAACTTTATTACTGGAATTACACTCTAGACCTTTGCACATACTCTGCTATCTATGTTTCTGCAACTTTAGTACTACTCTTTATCAATTACTTTTAAAGTAAGGCTATTTGAGTTACCTCATCCGTAACTGTTATCTAAACAACTATACGTCTACAGGTGACTTACAACTTAAGAACATTACTAACATTCCCTTCTTTCAACTCAAGCACTTCCTTGCTCTCTCCTTCTGCACATCCACATCATTCCTCTTTATCAATATTCTTTCAGTTAAATTACTGTTTTGCCTTTCATGATCATTAGCAACTACAAATTTGTATCCTTGAAAATGTACAGTTCCTCATACTCTTTAATTCTCCTCTAGCAGGCATCCTACTTTATAATATTTTTATTGTTTTTATGCTTAAAGCATGTTTTGTTATATACAGGACCACTACTATACTATTGTGTTACTTTCTGTCTTGTCAATTTGCAGTTTCATTATTTTTATCACTATTTAATGTTATTCCACTTAATACTGATTTATTTGCATATGTCTGTCATGTTACTTTATGTAAAAGTATCGTGTAGCTTTTCTCTTCGGGCCTCTGCTGCAAAGGGACAACTGCTACCAAGTCAGACTTTCCAGGTCAACAAAAGCAAATAAATAAATAAGCAAGCTGCCTAATCCCATAATACTTTGTGCATGGTATGCAAGCTGTACAGCTGGAGATGTGAAATGAAGATACTAACTGCATTTCTGCTGTGCTGTCATTTTATTAGTTTTTAGAGTAGCTCTTAAACTTTGAATGTTGGTATCTAGTGCCATTATTAACACCTCTGAACAAAATAACTGTCTAATAATTAATTCACATCATGATATAGTGTTAGAACCATAATATCTTCCATATAAAATGAATAAAAATTACTATGCAATCCAGAAAACTATGCCAAGCAGTTGAGTAGACATCGCAGAGATCAAAGTAAACAATGTTTACCAAACAAGAGCAATTTTACCTCTATATAAAATCATCTGAAGCTACAGCTGGTGGCTCAATGAGTCATATACTCATCTTTGGTGCTGGAAGTTCAGAAGGCTATGGGTTCTTTTCCCACCCCAGATAACTGAATTTGCTTACCATTACTGACACAGCAGTGCAGTAGTAGGGGGTGCTTCCCTCCTGATCGTGCTGCCCTTCAGATGAGATGTTAAACCAAGGTCCCATCTGCTTGAATTCATAGTAAATAAGGTGGATGTAAAAGGTTCCATGACACTTATCGAAAACAATCTCCTTTATAGATTTTCATCTCTAGTGTCCTGCCCAAATTTTCCCTAGTCAGTATGAATATCACTTTGTGTCACCTCACAAGGCCACTGACATAATGAGACTTAACTAGTCAACAAAGGATACATTAAAAATAAAAAAGTAAAATCATTTACCAATTAACAGCCTTTTAGCTGATAGAAGGCAAGATCTTTAAGCAAATTAAAGGGATAACTATGGGGTGGCTTGCACTCCCATGTTTGCGAATTTGATAATTTTTGCATGGGAAAACAAGTTTCTCTTTCCTTCTCCTTTTACAGGTACATTAAGTTGTACTTGAGATTTTTGGATGACATATTTATTTTATGGTCAGGCAACACAGATGTTATCCCAGAATTTATTGAATACATTAATAAAACAACCACATTTCTTAAGTTCACCCATCAAACAAGCAACCAAAATATCAATTACTTAAATACCCTTCTAATCAAAAGGGAAGAAGATTTCCTGTCTACTATATATATATATATATATATATATATATATATATATATATATATATATATATATACAGAAAACCAACATTTTCAAACAGCTACTTGCACTTTAAAAGCTCTAAAAGGGCAATTCGTAAGACTTGCTTGTATGCTTTCTGATAATAATCTGCTGGAAATAGAAAGAACTAAAGTAGAAATGATGTTTTTGGAAAAGGGAATATCCCTATGACTTAGTGATGGCCATTAGTGATGAAATGTTTGAGGGGTGGGGGATAAAATATAAACTGCTCCTTGGTATTAAACTGAAGAAAGCAAAAAGCAGAAATAAAGTGCCATAGTTTCAAACACAAATTATTTTGCAACAATGCTATTTATACAGTAACAAAATCATGGCTTCACAACCCACAATAATTTATAAGGAGAGGTTCCTACTGTCCCTCAGTACCATAGGGCACTCACCATGCAATATATAGTTGGTGCAAATACTGTGAAGAATATAATAAATAAGAACTGGTCTGTTTTAACTTGTGATAACAAAATGTTAAAGGTAGTTGGGGGAAAAACCTACATTTATTTATAAAAAGGGCTGCAACATTAAAAATCTAGTAGAGTTTCCAAAATATACATCTTCTAATTCAAGACAGACTAGTAAAACAAAAAAATGAGGATTTTGCAAATCAATCCAAATATATTTTAGAATCCAATTCCTTTAGGTTGAACGATAGTTTAAACTTGGTGATCTACCCACAAAAGGATAATTGTACTAGTAAAGGGCTAATTTATTTGGCTGTTTTTTTTTTGTACATCATTTTATGTAGGGAAAACCAAATGACAATTGAAATAGGATATATGAACATTATTATGATATTTCCAAATGTAATTTCTGCAATGCTTTGTATAAGCATGCTTTTGAATGCAAGGAATTTAAAGCATTTTATTATACCATTCTAGAAATAATACCTTATAATTTGAGGGAAGGCACATGGAAAGAGAGAATAGAATTAAAAGAACTAATGTGGCAAGTTAGACTAGATGCCAACCTCTCTCCTGGTGTAAATGATACACATTCTTTGGCTCTCCTTCTTAAAGAAAAAGCAAAAAAATTATAAATACCACTGGGCATATTAATAGATGTTTTCATTCAGGTTTCCCTAGTGACAACAGAATGATTTTTGCTTTACATGGCATATATATCCGCTGAATGTTTTATTTGTTAACTCTTACTTGCAATATATATATATATATATATATATATATATATATATATATATATATATATATGGGTCTACATCGAAAGAACACTTCTTCAAAATAGAGCAGGAGACCCACACTTCAGCGAAAGTTCACTTCAATGAAAGTGTACTTTCACTGAAGTCTAGTTCCCCGGGCGACCCAAAAAAAAACATTAAAACATGTTTTTGCATGAGTGCAAGCCCCCTGCACCCCCCAAGTGGGGGGCTGTTCTCCCCACACCCCCCTACTTAAATATACCAACTCCAAGATCACACTACAGCTGGGAAAAGGGAATATTCCCATTCTGTGCTGTAGTGTGACTGCCGAAGTCTATGTTCGAAGTTTCACTACTTTGAACAAGTGGACTCAGTCTATGTACATATATATATATATATATATATATATATATATATATACACACATACATACACACACACACACTAAATGGATGTTTACTGTTAATGTTTTCAATGTTTTGATGCTTTAAGACCTCAGGGATGAGTTTTTAATGATTTAATGATCTAATTAATTCAGTTGCATGATTGATTAATTATTTGATGAACTGCTGACATTTTTTTGTATAAAAATTGCTATTTCACTTTATCTTTCTGTTCTGATGATGTCTGTTGATGGTGCAGTGGACAAAAGACTAACATGTTTTAAAGCTTAAATAAATCACTTTTCTGCAAATATTTGGATTTTTGTTGGTTTTATCCCATTCTGGAGTTGCAGACAGAAGGACAAATTACTAAAAGTGGGCGACAGTAGAGTGTTTGTGGAAAATGATTACTCACTATTCAGCAGGCAGAAGAAGAGTAAATTTATTCCACTAATCAAGGACTCTCAAGAAGCAGCCATGAAATTCAAACTGCTTTATCCAGCTATCTTTAGAATATTCTTTCCTGGAAGGACAAAATTATTTTTGTTGCAGAACATGCTAAGGAATAAATACAAAAGTTTGTCCAACGAAAAGTGAGCTGTCAAATAGAAGGAGATTCTGCTTCTTGTTATTCTGGTAATAAAGACCACAGAGAGACTATGCCAGTAAAACATTTTCCAGTGTTTCAATGGAAAATGATTGTGAGACAGAAAAAAAGCACAAGAGTTTGCTAGGAAAAATGAGAGTACATTGGAAAGGAAGCTGAGATTTGATTTGGGAGATGGAGGTAAACAGGAACAAAAACAGAAACTCCGAAATTAACAAATAAATGTGGAATTAACATGACAGAGCAAGAAAACCTGGAAATATTGGACTTTTTTGACTTTGTTAAACTTGTAGGGGACTCTAAAGCATAAAACCTACTTCATGTTATTAATGTTTGGAGGAACACTTAGGAGAGGGGAAGAGGAAGGAAGGAGTTAACTGGAAGTAAAACAAACTTTTGTTCTTAACAGCAACATTTGTATTGTGCATGATATCTGCATGCTATAAAGTAAAGTTTTCTCAGTTACTTTCAAGTGTAATGGGGATAATAAACTAAACAGGTGTTCCTGTAAGAGAGTCTGATACAAAAAAAAAATGTGTTTTTTCTCTTTCTTGCATAGGGGAATGACTGGATTAAGGCTCCTGTCTTTATCTAGTAATAATTGTTAAGAGAAAGCAAATAAATAAAAAATAGCATTGAATATAATAAAACTCTCCTCTAGCAAATAAATAAATAAAAACTTGTAGAAACAACTCTGTATCTGGTTCTCATGTCTCAGTGGAGACAATCTGATAAAGAAAATAAAAACAGAATACTTATTTCTTTTAATGGCTAGAAGATGATGTTTTCTGAAATCATTCAAGTGTTTTCTCATTCTGGAATAAAGATAAGAGAAAACCAGACAGCACATAGTAGAAGCGTAGGTTGTACCATTCCTCTTAGCATGGATAACCTTCCCTTTAGGTTAACCCAAGTTTGTGAGTGTGGCTTTCAGTTTGAGACAATTGTTCCTATTAGGAAGGTAAAACTTCAATATTTATATGGTAACTGAGGACTTCAGGTGGGAGAGGGATTTCAGGAGGAAGAGTAGAAGTTTTGTCTTGGTAGGGTTGAATATAAGTTGATTGTTGGTAAGCCAAGATTCAGGAGATTGAAAGATTTTTGCATCATGGATAATAGGTCAGAGAGGTTATCAGCAAGAGAGATAATGGTAGAGTCATCTGTATACTGTATGAAGGATGACTGAGGACAGGATGTGCAAAGTTGGTTAGTGAAAATATTTAAGTGAAAGGGACCTAGAATTGAGCCTTGTGGTACTCCCATTTTGATAGGAAGGAAGGGGGAGAGAGCAGAGAGCCATCTGACAGATTGTTTTCTGTCAGTAAGATAACTGTTAAACCAATAAATAGTGGCTGAAGATAGCTTAAGTTGAGAGAGTTTAGATAGTAGGATAGGGTGAGAGACAGTATTGAAAGCTTTAGAGAGGTCAAGGAAGAGACAGGATACCAGTTTGTTACTGTCTCTGGCATAACAGATGGAGGTAGTGAAGGAGGTAAGAGCAATTGTGGTGGGGGCAAAACCCATGTTGGGTTGGTATAAATAGGTTTTCTTGAGTAAGATAGGCCATAAATTGTTTATGAATACAGTGTTCCAGGGTTTTAGAGAGAGCAGAGAGTATGGCACTCAGTTGATAATTAGAAAGTTCAACAGAGTTTCCACCTTTGTGGATGGGTTTTGTACAGAATTTTTTTCCATGGAGTACGAACTGTTGATTCATTAATAGAGCAATTTATGAGAATTGAGACAGGATATGCTATGGAGTTAGCAGTTAGCTTGAGGAAGGAAGATGGCAGGTTGTCTGCAGATGGAACATGGCTTTAGGGTAAGAAGGAAATGTTTAATGTAGCTAGTGGGAACTGGATTTAATGAGAAGAGAGTTTGCTGTGGTGATGATGTAGTGGGAGGTGAAGGGTTGGTTTGGTTAGAGGACTGCAAGAGTTTCCTAATGGTGTCAATGAAAAAGGAATTGAAGATGGATGCAGTTTCATGTGGGTATTGTTAGGGTAGGGTTTTGGGGTAGAGGGATTACCAGGGTGGAGGATATGGTTCATAATTTTCCAAAATTTGGGGGGAGGGGGGTTCTGGGGTTGGAGGATACATATAAGTGGTAAAAGTTCTTTTTGTCCATGTTGATATGTTCTCTGTATTTTTTATAGTCAGAGTGGGAATTAGTTCTACGCCAGAGTTTCCAAGCAGAATCTCTGTTTTGGATTAGGGTGTTGAAGAAGATGGAGTTAAATTGTAAGACAGCCTCATCTAGAGGTAAGAATGAAAGGAAAGACCAGTCTATGGAGGAGAGGGCATTATTAAAAGTTATGGCATTGAATTTAGTTAGTGTATGACAATCTATGATTTGGTGTTGTCTAGAGAGGAGGGGAGAGTATCTTAGTACATGTATAGGACAGTGATCACTGATGGAGTCTGGTAGAGATTCAGGATGGTGATGGAGGTAGGGAAAAAATATGAGGATCCAGTCAAGGATGGAACTGGTGTTGGTAGATTGTCTATAGAAAGTGGGAGAGGATATAAGTTGGGTGTAACCATAGAGGTTGATGCTACAGGTGGGGGAGTTGCAGTTAAGGGTCTGTCAATTGATGTTAACATTTCCTAGGATAATTGTATCATTATGGATGTTATCAGATAGCCAGCAGAGGATTTGTTCTAATAATGGTATATTTTCACCAGGAGGTATGTAGATGGCAAGTATAGTTAGGGTGTTATGGGCACTGACTATACAGTTTGCAATAATGAGTTTGGCAGGGTGGAAGGAAGGGGGAGGAGTAGTGAGGGGGATACTGTTAGGTGGTCTAAGTACATAATAGCTACACCTCTGCCTTTTTTAAGTGTACAGTCTAGACATAGGATGTTGTAACCAAGGAGAAGAAAGACATTGTTTTTGGTATGTGGTTTGAGCCATGTTTCACAAAGAGCAACTACATGGGGTGAGTAATGGGCTATCCAGGTATGGTATTCTGTAATTTTGTTGAGAATGCTATAGATGTTGATGGAGTACAAGGAAAGATGTTTAGAAGTAAGACTGGGTGGTTGAAGGGGTGGTTGTTGACCAGTAGTAAGAGTAGGAGGATTAAGGCCAGGGCCAAAGTTAGGATAAATGTCACCTGAGAGTAGTAGGGTGTTAGATATGAGGGGGGGGAGTAGATATGATGGGATAGTATGAGAAAAGCCTTTGTTTGGAATTGTTATAGGGATTGATCTTTGGAAGCAATATAATTTTGGGAAAGGTGAAGTCAGAGGTATGGAAAAGTGATGGGGTTATTGGGGTAGAGTAGTGAGTGTTATTCAGTAGTGTGAGATGGGAGGAGGTTGGGGTATAATGTTCCAAAGTAAGTGGGGTGCGATAAGAGGTGAGATTAGAGAGAAGAGGAATAAGGAAAGAGAGAAAGAGAAGAAGGAGCATGGCAGAGGGAAGAAAGGACTGATAGAGGGGGATTAAAATGTATTAATGATGAGCTAGAAGAAGTATGTAGGAATAGTGGTGTACTGAATATGGGGAGGAGTTATTGTGTAATGTGAATAGTGATGTGGGTGGAAGAAGGGAGGAGCTAAGAGTTACTGGTTAAGGTATACAGGAAGTCGAAGGGTAAGAATGGAGGGGAATGAGATGAACGCTATAAATGCAATTGATGTGGGGGTGGGTGAGAATTGGGTTAGGGTAGGGGAGTGGAGACAGCCCGAGTGGGAGCGAGGGAGAATGGAGCGGAATGACCCAAACAACTAGTATGCACCTAAAAAACAATCATTAAAATGTGCCAAATATTTTTGGGATACAAAATTAATTAAACTAACATAAAGGCAGGTGTTGTAAATTATGTACCTACACATGAATTGGTTCAGCAATATCCATATTTATGGGGACATGAAAAAATGAAGTACTTAGGAGTACAGATTAAAAATGATTCTGGTGTGGTAGCTAAGAATATGTAGGAAGAGACTGAACAAAAGATAATGCAATAACTGAGAAATAGGAAGCTCTGTTATATGGCTATGGATAGCAAGATTCAAGCAGTTAAAATGTTTTAGTTGATTTATTCTTATACACAGGTCAGGCATATTTTTGTCAACCAGAGGAGAAGTTGTGGATAGCAATTAATAAAGAGCTGAAACATTTTATCTGGGAGGGGAAGACAGCAAGAGGCAAGTGGGATAAGCTGATTCTTCCAATTAAACAAGGCGGTTTGGGATTTCCCAATTTGAAAGGGGATTTCAGAGAGAAACAGTTAAGGCTCCTATACATAACACAAGCAGAAACCTACAATTCAAAGTGGAAAGGGATGATGAAACAAGAGGGAAATTCATAAAACAAGGAGAGACTGGATTTTGGATGCAGATCCTTAAGGAGAATAACAATAACCATGCAGAATATTATATTCATAAAGTGGCAGAAAGTATTGTAAAAACTAAGTCAATATGGGAATGGAGAATGGAGATTCTGTTGATAGGGATGACTGCAATTAGGAATACAGACAATAGGCAAGAGGGGGCTGGAATTTGTTGGGGAAAATTGGTAAAGGGACCAAGATATTGGCAGCAAATAATCAGAGAGGGAAAGGTAATAGAATGGGAAGAGGCCTAGACTTAATTTATCTGCAGGCTAGATACTGCCTTCCCTGCCAAAGATTGATATCAGAATATAGGCAAAGAGAAAGAAATAGGGTATTCCTAAGTGAAAGACCAAGACTGGTAGAGTTTTAGTAGAATTAGTAGAGCAATCACAATAGTGTATGATACTATAAGAATCAATCATAGGAGGTTAGAAAGGATGGGGAAGAGAGATTAGGTTCATAGGTTCATAGGTTCATAGGTTCATACTAGGCTATCTGCCCGAGGGCATTTACAAGCCTAGCCCATCGTTTTGTGGCTTACGCCACCCCTTTAGTATGGGGAACTATACCCATTATTTTGCTGTGCCTCTGTCGAGCAGTGACACTGAGGTAATCCCTGGGGTATATCTGCGATCTCCCATCCATTGGTCAAGATTTCTCTTGAACAAGGCCAGCGAGGTGCTCTGCCTCACATATACCGGGATTTTGTTCCACAGCATAGGGAGTCTTTGGGTGATGAATCTATCCCTCCAGCACGTCCTATTAATAGCCATGTTGAGGTTTAAGTCTCCCGCCCTTGTGGCTCTGATGGATCTAGATTTTTTGAGGTGAAGCATATTCATCAAATCTGGGTTTGACATGGCCTTGTATGTTAGGCAATGGTCACCTCTGAGCAAGCGTGGCGACTGAATAGAGCTGGAGTTCTTTCAGTCGGGCAGCATAGGACAGATTTTTGAGACCCTTTATCCTTTTGGTGAGGAACTTTTGTGGCCTCTCCAGCTGCTGCACGTGTCAGGTCAGATACATTCCGAATGGGGCATTGTACTCAATCATTGGTCTGATGAGTGATGAGTAAAGGGAGACTATGACCTCCCTTGAGCTAGATGAGAATCCCTTCATGATAAGGTGGGCAATGTAGAAGGTCTTCCTAACTACTTTAGCTACATGGGTGTCGAATGACAGATTACTATCAACCTGGGTCCCCAGGTCCCTGATAACTTCTTCTGTGCTCAGTGGATTGCCATCTATTTGGTAGTTAGGGGTAACCTTGTTTTTCCCGAAGGGTATGACTATGCATTTTTTGGCATTCAACTTTAGGCCGTGGCTCTGGCACCAGTTATCCGTTTCTGTGAGACCCTTCTGAAGGATATCTGTGTCAGATGTATTTTCTACTATGGCGCCCAGTTTGCAGTCATCTGCAAACTTTGTCAGCCATAACCCTCCTGTGTTTGCTTGTACTTCAGAAAAGTAGATGCCAAACAAGAGTGGGCCCAGGACTGAGCCCTGTGGGACACCACTTGTGACAGGCTTTGAGTCTGACATGGCGCCAGCAACTCTGACCCTGTGGGTTCTGTCACTCAGCCAGTTTGCAACCCATCTTGTAATGTATGGGTTAACATTTAAGCTGATGAGTTTTTCAATGATAACCGAGTGGGGTATTGTATCAAAGGCCTTAGCCAGATTGAGGTAGGCTGTATGGACTGCCTTTCCCTCATCAATGGCTTTGGTGACTGTTTCGAAAAAGTCAACCAAGTTTAAAAGGCATGATCTGCCTTTGACAAAGCCAAACTGGGTTGGATCCAAAGTCTGCAAATTCCCTATGTCTTTATTTATGAGGTCCATTATGATCCTCTCCATGGCTTTGCAGATAAGGCTTGTCAAGCTAATGGGCGGTAATTTCCAGGGTCGGTGGAGGCACCGCCTTTGTGAAGTGGGACCACAGTTGCAGTGCGCCACTCCTGGCACGTATCCAGAGGTAAGACTTTGATTAAACAGCTGTCCTAGCTGTGGGTTTAATTCCTCATTGAGTTCGTGGAGCACACAGCCGGGGACACCATCAGGTCCCATGGATGCTGTGTTTTTGCTTTGGAGAGAGCAGTTCTCACTTGGGCATTGAAGATGTTTGGGGGGCTGCAATCCATTGGTATAGATATCTCTCCTTGTGGGGAGGGAGTTTGCACTGAACCTGTCAGCCAGTATGTTGGCAATGTCTGTAGGATCAGTAATCTTCACATCATTTTGAACTAGTTCTGAGCATATCTTGGAGTTTCCTCCCAGGTTTCTAACATAGCTAAAGAAGGCCTTATGATTGTCTTTTGAGTCTTTAGCTATTTTTCTCTCGAAATTTGCTTTGGATGATTTTATGAGAGCTCTTAGTTTTTACTTATAGTGATCAAGGGTGTCTTACCTTTTAAGGATTTTGCTCTATCTTGTAGTAGCTTCCTCCTTTTGTTGTAGAGTTTGTTTATGGCTGGGGTCCACCAGACTGGACGCTTACCTTTGGTACAGAGAGTCTTTGTTTTGCTTGGGATTGCCTTATCCATGCAGTCCTGCAGGTGCTGGTAGAAGGCATTTGTAAGTGATTCAGCGGCTTGAGTACTGTTTTCGCCAGCTCGGGGCCTTAAAGGAGACCACACTAGTCTTTAGAAGTGTGAAGTCGGCTTTCGAGAAGTTCTTTACTGTGGTCTTTTTTATTTCAGGTGGGGTGGAATGAGGACCTCCAGCGAGATTAGTTTGTGATCTGATCTCACCAGTGAGGGGTATACTTCCGGTGTTGAACATTGTGCTCCCATGTTCGTGATGATGAGATCAAGTATGTTATCTCCTCTTGTGGGGATGGTGACTAGTTGTTCCATGGCATTTGAGTTTATGAATTCCAGGAACTTTTGGGCTAGGGTGTTTGGGCTTGAGTAGTGTTCCCAGTCTATATTAGGGTAATTGAAGTCACCTAGTATGATGGTGTTTGGTGATACATTTATCCCTCTAGTGTTTTCAGGAAGGCCATGTGAGGTTCCTGAGTTTGTGAGGGTGGCCTGTAACATGCTACAATTTGCAGAGCAGTCTTGCCTATGGTTAATTGCACCTGGATGGTCTCCGATGCATCATGCGTTGCCACCAGTCTTGAGGTGTGGGTGTCCTTGATGAATATGGATACCCCCCCTCCTTTCTTAGTATTGTCCGGATTTTGGGGCCGGAACGCATGATATGAGGTAAAACCTGATAGTGCTGGGGTGCTCTCAGGAGCCTTGAACCAGGTTTCTGTCACAGCACAGACATCGATGTTCTCCATACTGAGAAGGGCTTCGAGTGCGTGCATTTTGAGATTTAGACTTCTGGCATTGAGCAGCATTACCCTTAGTTTTTTTCCTTTTTGTGTTCTAGGGTGGTAGGTTTAGAATTTGAGCCTTGCCTAAAAAAGGCACTATGGGGGTGGCAAGAGCCTTTGCCAATATCCGGAATCCCAGGGGTGACAGGTGCAAGCCGTCCCTTGCGAAGCAGCGTGGCTTGTCCAGCATGTCATCCCAGGCAGACAGACACTGGATCCCCTTTGAATGACACCAGTACTTAAGCCAATTGTTAAAGCTGATCATCTTATCTCTGTATTGTGGCATCATTCTTGGTGAAGGTAGGATACTGCTCAAGGTCAGGGTCATACCTGCCTGGGCTACATAATCAGAGAGCTCCTCAATGTCTCTTTTCATGTAGTCCAAGGAGGTACGTCTCAGGTCGTTTACACCAGCGTGGACAATGACTGAGTCATATTTGTACCTGCTGTTGAGAGACCTGAGTGCTTGCGTTATGTGGCGGATTCTAGCGCCCGACAGGCAGCTTACTGTGACCTTCTCCTTACTCAGTCTGGTGAGCGGGACGTCAGTGTGTCTGACTATGGAGTCACCAATGACTAGTGTGTCTGGCATTGTGTTTGGCCTTAAGGGCTGTGACTGTTTGACACTCTGACTGTGAGGTCTATGTGTTGCAGGTGTTGTGTTCTGAGGTGGTGGTTGTTTGGGTGTCTGCTTTGGTGGCCTCTGCTGTTTTGGTAGATTTTTGATCAGAGCCTCCGAGTATGTCTTTGTGTGTTTATGTGTATGATTTGAGGTTGTGGTGGTACTATGTGAGACTGGGTCTATAGTGTGTGTGGTAACCTTCTCCTCCTGACTGGTCTTGCCAGTCCTATGTTGAGAGAGCTCAGCCTCCAGTTTGGCCGTATAGTTGCATCTCTCGCATGTATTTGTGTTTTGTGGGAGGAGGAGAGGGTTGTCTGTGTACATGAGGCAATTGTAACATTGCCTCAATATTCCCAGGTTCACCAGCTGAGCAGGAGAGGACACTAGTAACTGATCCTCGACATGCTAGAAGGAATAGACAAAAACTTTAAAAAGATTCCGGGGACGTGGGTGACCGAGAAATGGGGGGTTGCCTTTTTGGGGTACTATCTATGACAAGAGTGCCGTATCAAGGTAATAAGTACTGTAGGCGCAAGTGCTAGGTTTAACAGATAGAGAATAGTCTACTTGGAGTCAAGTAGAGATGATCCTTTTAGTTCTAGGATACGCTGATTAGATCAGTAGTATAGCTCAAGGAAGGTAGTTTAAAGGGAAAATTTGAAGAGTGGACTTTAGGTAGCCCGAATAGTTTAAACCTGCTTAACCGGCACTGCCCTAGTGTGCAACAGTGGCAGCTCTGCGCTAAATCGCGCTAATTCGCGCTAAAGCGCGCTAAAATGCGCTTTATAGCAGGGGGCTGGAAAAGACAGGAAATGACCCAAAATGGCCAATAGACTACAAGTTACTGCCTTAAACCACTCCTCTAAGGACAAACAGGCAGCTCAGTACTCCCCACTCTCACTGGTGAGTAAAGAAACTTCCCCCTGACCAAACAAGGAAAATGGAGAAACACAGGAACCAAGACAAAGCCCAGGGATCAGCAAAATCTGGTCTCTGGAACACTAGTTAGAAAAGTATGGAAAAACAAGGATATTTTTTTTGTTTTTTTCAAGTTTTTTGAAGAAACAATGGGGGATATATGTATGTCTCCTAAACAAGCAACAAAGTCTAGAAGATTTAGGATCTTTGCTTGGTAGTGTTTACATAGGTATTTTTATATCCCAAGTAGAAAACTGAAAACCAAAAAAAAAAACAAAACACAAACTCCACAAACACATACAACCAAGAGCCTAATTCGCTTTAACCAAGGAGACTCCAAATAACTTTTCCTCAGGTAGACAGCAAATGTTGGAGGTATGATGGGGATGAAAGAGGTAACTAAGAACATATTTTCTGGGAGTGTAATGAGTTGGCAGACTTTAAAGATTCCCTGCAGTCTGCTTTATCAGAGATACTGGGTGAGCAAATTGGTGTAACTAAAGAAATTATTTTTGAGCTATTATACAGAATTAGAATTGCCTAGACATAGTAAAAGAGCAATTACTAGAAAATGGAAATCAAAGTCTAAACCAACTCTACTAGAAGTAGTGAATATAGTAACAGTGATAAAACAACTGGAATTGGGATCTTTAGAAAAGGGTAGGA
Source organism: Protopterus annectens (assembly GCF_019279795.1). Taxonomy (NCBI): domain Eukaryota; kingdom Metazoa; phylum Chordata; order Ceratodontiformes; family Protopteridae; genus Protopterus; species Protopterus annectens. The sequence goes on from NC_056746.1 coordinate 556,299,513, forward strand.
GCAAATTACGTAGAAAAAAAGGAAATTGTGGGAATAATACATGCAGAGGAGGAACGGTTTAAAAGAAGGCAGGATTTAAATGAGATATGTAATGTTAGACTAACAATGACTGGACAAATTATAAGTGATACATAATGTTTGCAACTACAATTAGGTCAATGTGGTTTCTGATGTATAATGTTTGCATCTAAAATTGTCAATATGGTTTGTTCATTTATATAAAGCTGTAATTGTCTATGTCATACATGATAATTTAATAAAGTTTTTTTTTTTGTATAAAAAAATAAATCAGTAATAAGTAGCTCAAACCTTTTGTGCCAAAAAGAAATATTATTCATGAAATAGCATGAATAGCATGCTTTCACTAACATCTTTAAGCTAAAGAAGAGTCTGTGAGTGTGGCTGTCTGTTTGGGACAATTATTCCTATTAGGAAGGTAAAACTTCAATATTTGAAGATGTACATACTTTTGTGTGCTAAAATTAAGTTAATAGGTTTTGGGGGTGTATTGAGGGTGTATTTTTTGTCTGAGGGCTTTCAATAAAATAAAAGGTGTTATAAGATGTGAGCTAGGCTCAAGTGAATATGACAAAAACACCTATATAAAAGGTCAGCCTGACAACAGTGATTCAAACTGCTGTACCCAACTATTGTCAGAGTATTCTTTCCTGGAGGGACAAAATCATTTTTTGTTACAAAACATACTAAGGCAAGCACTAGAGCAGATATTAGCATTTATATATGACAAAACATCTAGAGCCCAAATATAAAGTTAGTTAATAAACTTTATATTTGGGCTCTGGACATTTTGTCATATGTACTTGTTTACATTTTCCAGTTGTTTGCAGATATTAGCATTTGTTTAACCTTGCTGAAAGCCATTCATTTGGAAATATCGTAATAATGTTCATATACCCTATTTTTTAATTGTCGCTCAGTTTTCCCTACATAAAATGAGGGTACAAAAAGACACACACAGCCAAATAAATTAGCCCTTTACTAGTACAATTACCATTTTATAGGTAGATCACCAACTTGTTTGAACTGTCTGAAAATTGTGAGCTTGATCTATTGAAAAATGAACAAATTAGACAGGCAATTGTGACTGTGTTTGGCAAAAAGTATAGTGTCTGATAGTTACAGTTATAAGTAAATTCAACTTTGAAAAGATTCCTAGACAAGCTAAACTTGTAAAGAGACAAAATGTTAACATGAGGACAACAAATGATGTGTGGGAGGTAAACTGCAAAGAAAATGGCAGATTCAATAAAACCTATGATACTTGTCTAAACAAACATGCATGAGAAGTGGAATGAATGCAAGCTTGGTAAATGCACAAGGTGTAACTGTTTACAAGCTGAGGTAGAGCAGTGTGCTGCATGTGGCAGAGGGTATAAGAAATGAAGCAGAATGGGACATTTTGCTGTTATCCATAAAACTGAGCTAATAATAAGAAGCAACATCTGAGAAAAGTGTTTAGAAAGTATCTGCCTGGGTTCCGTGATTTTATGTCAAATACTGAATCAGACTGAGAAGTCAGACTTCTAATGCATGGAAGTCCAGTTAAACCTTAAAGATGATACAGTGGCTGGTGTTACTGTGATATCACATTACTTATGGAAACATCTCAGTGCCTGCAATTGTATGAAGTAGAAATGGAAATATGTAGTCCTGCAGACAAACTCAAATGCATTGTTAAATTCCTAGTAATGTCTGAGTGAAAGGAGCACAAGTACGATTTTTTGATTTATATGCTGGAAAGTCCATACATAAATAGTTTGCTTAGTAAAGCTATAGCATATAAGTTGGGGCTGATTGCCAAAGTGAACAAAATGATTCTGGATGTGTCTCGTGATGTCGGTCTGGTTAGCTCTGAGCCAGTGAAAATAATGTTAAAGCCAGAAACTGTCTCATATGTCTTCACCACACCCAGAAGAGTACCATTTCTTCAGTTCTCCAAAATATAGGTAGAACTTAAAGGAATGCAAGCTCTTGATGTGATTGAAAGTGTACTTGAACCTACTGAATAGTGTGTGCTGATGGTTCTAATCATTACAAAGAATAACAGAATATGCATATGTGTTGATTTGAAAAAGTTAAATGATACAATTATGAGATAAATGTTTAGTCTACCTACTGTAGAGGATATTGCACCTAAGTTGATTAATTCCAAAATCTTCTTCATATTAAATGTTTAAATTTGGATTTGGCAGTTACCCCTAGTGGGAGGGATCTACTTCAGTAGATTGAATGTACACAAAACCAAAACTGATTTTAATGAGACGAAAAGATTGCAGTTTTGAAAATCACAACTGTTTACAATTTCAAAACTGGTAAAAATGAAAAAGTGCATGTCAGACACCACAAGCAGCATGTGAATGGAGATTGCGGTGTATTAACAGAAACACCTGTTTCATTTAAGCACTGTATTTAACATAAAAATGTATAATTTTTAACATTTTTGCAGGGGAGCAAGCCCTCCTGTAACCTCACAACCTCTGCAAATTATGTATACTAACTCCAACATCACACTACAGTGGAGAAAAGGGTTAACTTACTGATCATCACTGTACCGCTATCTTCATTCTAAGAGATTCAAAAAGGTACATTTTTATGCTAAATGCAATGCTTAAATGGACCAATTTCAAAATTGTAAATGTTTGTGATTTTGAAATTGGGATCTTCTCATCTTGGTAAAGTAAATTTCAGTTTTGTGCACATTCAGTTTACTGAAGTAAATCCAGTGGGAGACAGTCAGAAGCTAACAAACTTTTTATACCAACTGAAAGTTTTCCCTTTAAGAGACTGCCATTTGGCAAAACTTCAGCATCAGAAATATTTTAAGGTGAAATAAGTAATCCCATGAAGGTGTTGTTGTCATATATGATGTGCTAGTATTTGGTTCTGTTAAAGAGATACATTCCATGTGATTAAAGGCAGTGCCCCAAGCCATTAAAACTCAAGTTTGAAGCTGAAAAAAGACAAATGTTGTGGAAAATCTCGCATCCATTATTTTGGTCACAGTACAAATGCGTCTAGAATCTAACCAAATGTGAGCAAGGTCAAGGCCACAGCATTGTTAAGCAGTCTAACCTGTGTAGCTGAGCTAGACACAATAAATATATTGGGCAGATTTGTACTAGATCATTCCAGTATGCTATGTCCACTGACAGTTTATTAAAGAAAGATGCACCCTGGCATAGGGGAATGTCCAGGCACAGGCTTTCAGCAAGGTTAAACAAATGCTAATATTTGCTCTAGTGCTTGCCTATTATAACATTATGAAACTGACAGATATGAGTGCTGATGCCAGTAGTTATGGCCTAGGTGCAGAATGGTTTAGATGCTGCTTTACTCCATCTGGAGGGACAAGTTGTGGGACCTGTTATTTATTGGTTCTGAATGCCAGCTGATGCCTAGCTGAGCTTTTCACAAATAAAGAAAGAGTAATTTGACAGTGTGTGGCATGTGATGTTTTTAAGATACCTACTTAGGCTAGAGCTTTTCCTGCTCCACAGAATAATAGTTCCACTGATTAATGCCGATAATCTCAGCAAAATGCCACCTGGATGCCAAAGCTTGCTCATGAGACTGCAAAGTTTCAATTCCAGAGCAATCCATGTTCCCGGAAAGCAATTCATCATGACTAACATATTATACAGAAATCAAGTATCTGACTGGACACTATCTGATTTCAGAGCATCAAGGCAAACCAAATTATGACTATAACATGTCAATGAGTTGAAAGCACATTATAAAATATTTTAAATGAGAGCTGGATTGCCTAACCATCAGACACAAGCAAAACATGTCACATACAAATACTATACCGTCAGAGTACAACTGTCCAAACATGATGGCTCACTACTGTACCAAGACAGAATTGTTGCACTTTCTTCATAAAGTGCTGAAGTGTTAAAAAAATGCATGAAGGATAATAAAGCCATACAAAGAGACATCAGCCAAGCTGTCTGCATGGTGTTGCAATATCAATGTGGACATTGTAAAACTTCTATCACAATACCATTTCTATTTCATACACAAGCCATCCTAGAAGAGAGTTCCATTACTACCAGCTCCTTTGCCACGAGGTCTGTTGCAGAAAATAGCTGCTGACTTGTGTGAGTTCAAAGGAAAGACTTACCTCATTCTAGTAGACTATCACTTCCAAGATGTAGAAATATTGCATTAGTAGCCATTACTAGTCAAAAAATTATTTCCGGATTCAAGACGGTGTTTACCCACTGAAGTGATTACAGACAACTACAGCTGTTACCAAACATTACACTTTGTTCTAAACTTTTGTGATTTGCTTGTGTTCTCACAGATTCATAAATATGTACTAGGATAGCTGTCCTTGCATGCTATTTTAAGTCTAGCCAGCTTCCCTTCAAGGGTGAGAATCAAATCTTGGACCTGGAGTCTGTGAGGTAAGTGCCTTTAACAATTATGCTAATAACCAACCCCTTCGTATGTTTGTATTACCATTTCTGTTAATAGTTTTGCAGCCTAGGCTTCATAAAAAGGTCTACTTTAATTAACTGAAAGCTGATTCCAGCGAATGCAAATCCATCGACACATATACATCAAACCGCGAAATAAGCGAACTCACAAAACCGCGAAACTCAAAATACCGATTTGTCATACTCGGCCAACCCCACCGCCCAAAACGCACTACCCTCCCAAACAAAATAAATAAACGACAAACATACACCAACCAAAACCCTACTTCTAACCCTACACTAAACCCCACATACACCACTATCTATGCACTCTCCTTAACCCCTCCCTAAGCCTAAGGTCTGTAACTACCACACACTTACCCCACAGAGCTATACCCAAACAAAATAAATAAACCACACACATACACTAACCAAACCCCTACCTCAAACCCTTAGTGTAGTACACTAAACGTTAAATACATTACCCATATTACATTACCTATCTATGCACTTACCTTAACCCATACCCTAATGTCCGTAACTATCGCACACTTACCTTACGGATCTGTAGCTCAAATGGGCCAACCAAAACACTTCCACATTTCGAATTTCACGGTAATTTCACGGTTTTGTGAGTTCGCTTATTTTGCGGTTCGATACATTTGTGTCGATGGATTTGCATTCGCTGGAATCAGCTTTCAGTTAATTAAAGTAGACCCCCATAAACTAGATGGAAATGCTTGTGTTTATGATGTCTCAGTTCAGTCACTACTATTTATTGGGTCAAATACTTTATATCATGAGTTCATCTTTTCACCTCCTTCCCTCTTTCAGTATATTTGTCTTCTACAAAAGGAGCAGTATATGAGTGTTACAAACCCCATCTTTGTAACTTCATTAACCATTTTCTGGTATAATGAGTTCCATGTTTCCACAAGACAGTCTATTTGATTGCTACAGCAGGGGTCATTTGTGTACTTTCCTTTATATTGTTCATTATCTTTCACCTTCCCTATACCTCACCTAGTTCTCTTTAAACTATACTTTAGTCTGACTCTTTTTATGCCTTTGCCCTTTTGATGAGAACTACATTTGGTCATCCCTGAAGGTTTCTTTATTGATAATTCACTACTTTTTTTCTTTTAATATATTATTGCCGTGGCAGTTATCTAATTTTTACACCATACATAATGTATAGCCAGAATACTGTTATTGTAAATTAACCTTTCTAGAAATTAAAATTCTTCCAATTAATTGAGTTTGTTCTGTAAAATGCCTAGGTAGGTACTTCTTATTCGTCCAAGTCTGGACATTTTAATTAAACTGTTCTGTAGGTGGTACATAATTATTAGGTAGCGTAGTCCTTTTCTTTTTATGTGATCTGCTAAAACAACAGCATAGAACCATATTCTGTGAATTTGCAGTAAAATTATACTATTATCAGTTTTTTGCTACAACTAGTCTATAACAAATACTTGTGCTTTTTAATTCATATCATAGCTAAAAGGAGATACTGTGAATCGACTATTTACCTGGTTGAAAAAAATAATATATATGAGCATGGCAACACCATTATGTTTCTCCACTTGTGGCTCAGTGCTGGCCCAACTATGCTGTTAGAATAGGTATATCAGTGTTTTTTGATGCAAGTCTTTCTTTTTCATTGTGTTGTCCCATACTGGTTATACATCCTGGCAATGTAGGCTCAGTGAAGGTGTGTCCTCAACACAAGTGATACGTTTGTGAATTTGCTACTCTTATGTACAACAGTCATAGTTAAATCAACTGTTTTGTAAATCCCAGCTCTGTCTTTATAACACATATGCTAAACTATGTAGTCTTTTAACTAATTTTTATAGATGTGGAGTTAAATTCATGACAGAAGAATTAAAGAATGATGTGAGAATAAGTGAATTCATAATTAACAAGTTAGTATTTTGCTGGAAAATAATAATACACAAAAGAAAAGAGGTCACCGAGATTAGAACAATGGACTATTCACAAACTAAATTACATACTTTTAAAAACTGGTGCCACTAAGACACTTTCAGATTAAGAGACTATTGGAAGTAGTTGTGTTTAGATGAATGAATCAAAGGTACTTATATTCTTTTACATCACTTAATATTATCTCAAAGTAAGTTGTCACATAACTTACATTAATTGCTGTGCAGATGAAAAAATGCTTTGTTCTGGAATAATCAAATGCAGAAACTCAAATTAAAATTCAGGTTACTAAAAGAGTAAGTTTTAAACTTCTACTGAGACAGGAAGTAACTAGTTTCAAATGATCAACACAGATAACTAGCTATAAGAATCTTTGCTTTCTTTGTTGTCTGATTCTTTTGTTCATTGTAAAACTAGACCTGATTTGAATTATCTGAGAAGCTATTTTAAATGCAGAATGGTTTTAGAAATATAAATGTTTGTGAAACTAAACTGTACCCAGGTATCAGAACTGGCATGCTAAAATAAGTACAGATTTGCACTGAAAGGTATTCAAGGGTTTTATTTTAATTGCAGTGACATTTATATTGGACGATGAGTGTTTTGCAATTAAGAGTAATTTCTGAAGTGTCTGTTGGCTTTGGTCTAATGTGCTACTGTGTTAAGGTATTTTTCTTAGAAAAGTAGCACATAGCTATACTAACACATTTTGTTCTGATATTACTGGAATTGTTGAGCATTAACAGCAGTTGCCTATCAGCAGTGCTGGTAACTCATTGAAACCAGCAGTTGTGTTTGATCATACATGGGCTGTTGCCTTTGTTCATTAACAGGAGCAGCCATGGGCAGCTGTGTTAATTTGCTGTGCAAATGCCATGCTGCAGGCAGTTCTCTAAGAGAGCACATAACTGAATAGTATTTGCCTCTCCACTGGAATGCCTCATTACCATTTAGCATTTAATATGGCAATGGAAACAGCCTACTAGGCTGCTGCATGTCATCATGCTAAAGCAGCCAAAGCCTTTACAGCTACTCAATAGGTGTAAACCCCGGAACATTCTGGATGGAATGCCAGTTCATCACAGAACACACTGTCTCACCATTCTTATACCTATGGTCACTTTAGTGACTTAACAATTTACATAGTCATATGTTTTGGGAATGTGCTAGGAAACTGAAACATGCTGAAAAAACAAGTAATCACATAGAGGACACACAGACTTTGCACAGAAAGCACTGCAGCTAGGAACAAAGTGGAAAACCAAGCACTGGTGATGCTATGCCACTCTCCTTAGATTACCCAGTTAAAACACTGGTATCAGCAAAAGTTAGTGCTCTATCTTGCAGGATATCATGCCATAATTCATGAGTCTCCATTTTGTAGGATCTCAAAGCTGTTTTTGTTTATTCCTTTATACCATCATGAAGGTATCTGGATATGCCAGGATATCCAAGAACTGATTGTGTAGGAGCACTACTAGATGGATACATACACTCAGCCAGCCTTCCAGAACCTACTGTGCTGCAAAAAACCTCACGCTAGGCAGCTTCTAAGGCAGTTGTGCTAACTAAAAAGGACAAATGTCTTTCATATCCTGAAACTCCCTGCGCAATTACAACGAGCCTTCTTTCTCAGTATAGTGTCATGCCTGCATTCATGATAGTACATTATCTTCCAGAACCTTTTGTGGAAAAATACCACATCTCAATTATTTCACTTCACCCCTACATCATCTCTAAACATTTTCCCTTAATGGCTTCTCTCAGCATTGCTTATTGCCCCATTTTTACTTTTACTTTGTTTTTTTTATGTTACTGTTATTCAGTTTTCTAGAGACTATCTGCTGTGATATCTGGTGCTTTTTTACCTATATGAACTAGTTTCAGTAGACCGTATTATAGCCACTTCCTCCACATTTGGTAGATATTTAGGTGCATGGGGAATTCCGATGCAAAGTAGGACATTCATGTCTGTCAATCCTATGAATGCAAAAATAACACTTGTCAAAATGGTAGAGAGAAGGAAGGAGTAAGATAAATTGACATTTTTTAACTTATCTAGTGTTGCTCGATTTGGAACCTCTCCAAAGTACTAATGAAATAAGTAGTGCTTAATATACTAGTACAAAACAGGCAGAAAGGTCAGTAAATTCAGAGGCCATGAGACAGCTAATACAGTGACTTCTCTTACAGTTGTTAAAGTCAAGCTAATGTGATAGTTGTCTGACATCTTAACAAACCATTTCTCAAGACTACAGCTTTAGCTTACAGAATTAGTTACTTTGTCTCCACACAGGGAAGAGTAACACATAGCTGTCATAGTTAAGACTGCATCATAAACTGATTGATTAGCATATAAATTTGGTGCACTATAAACTGATATCGGTTTTGAAAAATATAATCAACTAGGTACCTCATAAGTTGTGATCTGATGACAGGTACCCCACAAACTGCAGCTCAGATAGATCAGCTGCAGGACCTTAATAACTGGACCATGGAGGACCTCTGTATAAAAGCTTAACTATTTAAAGGCAACATCAAATTCAAAAATACAGTGGAAGCATAAGGGGTGTGGAAAGGAGGCCTAAGAAACTTCTGAAGTCTTGAAGTGTGTGGCAATACAATTGCATTGTGAAAATTGAAAAATATTATTCTCTGTGGAGAGACAAAACTATAGAGATAGAGAGAGAGAACATCAAAGAGTGTGGCAACAAATAAATACTACAACAACCATTTTTAAAACAAGCAATAGAAATAGCTATTGGAATAGTAACACACATGAGAAAGGGTGTAATCAGGAAAAAGACATGAATAGTAGCTGTACTTGGGTAACTTGCTGTCGATTTTTCACCCTAATTTGCTGTGCCAGATTCTTAACACTATGGGTCAAAATCAGAAAGACCCCAGGCAGCACTGCAGAAGACCACCACCATCACTGCTACCACAAATCTACACACTGGCTGAATCCCTTAGTAGGATGCCATACAAGGAGCAGAGTACTCCTACCTACCTACCTCCAGATGCTACATCAGAATCACTGCTCAGGAGCTCATTATTCATTTCTAGCATAAGCTGAAGGTGGCCAATCCCCCCACAATCTCTGATTCTACTTTACCCCATAGGGATACTTGTAAATTGACTGTAATACTCCATGTAAATGCTGTCATACATTCAAGTATTAAGGCTATAAAAACTGATAGTAAGCTATAGTGCTGCAAACATGTAACACAAATTGTTTGGAACAAAAAGGGTATGTTTAAAGGCATCAGGTGGGTAGGAAGGATACAACTACCATGAGGTATTCACACAGGCATTGATGAGACTGATGGAATACTAACAAGGTTTCTACACAGCTCCACCTGTATGTAGGCAGTGTTACTACAGATATATGGCTTTTCCAAAATAATGCCTGTCATTATACTGCCAAGGTTCAGGGGAGCTCCTTCCCATGGCAAAAATGCCCACTGTCTTCAATGGGCTACTCCTTCAATTTTTAAACACATACTGGCATGCTAAATGAATGTATACTTACAAAGTTTGAAGTAAAACAAGGCTGGTTAGTGTTTCCAAATTTTGATTACTCCTCCAGAATTGTTTATTCACCTACAAGACTTAGGGAATCTGAGGTCTTTTTCAGAAGTGGGTGTGGCATAAATGCTTGAACTAATCTTCTACCCAAGTGAAAATTCTTTCAGAATCCAGCTCTGTATCTCCAAATGTCCCCAAAGAGTGGAGTGTGGTGTTACCTTCATGGAGAGAGAGCAATTAACTGCAGCTATATGAACAGAGAATGAGCTAAATTAGTACTTAGAAAAGGTGTGGGATAGTGTCAAATACATTACTCATGGGTGCAGTTTAGATGAAGGAATAAATTACTTGTGAG
>NC_056746.1:556314784-556315908 GCF_019279795.1 Protopterus annectens
ATCTAATGCAAAACATTTAAAGGATTTTGCTAATTCTTATCATTTGAATGATATTAATAATCAGATAGATTCAAAATCATTACCATACACCTTTTTTTCTAACAGATACAAAACTTATTCAAAAATAGATAGGGTCTTTATTTCTAACCAGATGGTAACAGATTTAATTAATTCCAAAATCATTTCATGTCCTATATCTGATCATAATTCAATTGTTTTGAATTCATGATAAAAATACTCATAATGTTCAGATCAAAAGGATACCAGCATACTTAACTCAACTAAAAGACTATAAAGAATATATACTTTCAGAAGTAAAACATTTTTTAGACATAAATAACACTCCTGAAGTCTCCATTGTTTATGTTTGGGATGCCTTAAAATCATATCTATATGGACAAAGTATCAGATGGTATAATAATAAAAGGAAATCTTGGGATAAGGAATTGTTAGATATTCAAAGTAAATTAGACTCTTATAAACAAAATAATAAAGAAAATATTATGGACAAGAAAGTTATTGAAGAAATAAACAAACTAAATGAGAAATACAAAGAAATTTTAACTCATAAAGTTAAAATAACTTTAGAGAAATACAAGTTTTTTAGCCAGATTCAGGAAGGCTTACACGGAGTTCAAGAGTAGTGTAAGCCTCCGTGTAAGCCTCCTGATTCAGGAACAGCCCAAATCTCCGTGTAAGAGACAGCTAACACGTCTCTTACATGGACTGGCGTCAAATGCTCAATACCTCATTTGCAGCTCAAAGATATGCAAATGAGGTTTTAGCGTTCCACGGCAGAAACCAGTCCGTGTAACGGACGTGTTAACAGAAATGTACTCAGCTGACAACTGAGTACATTTCTGCAAAAACGGAGCTATGTCAGCTCCAAATAAAGGGTGCATATGTTTCATTAAGCATGCCAATGGCCAAATATGTGGCCATTGGCATGAAAAGTGTTCAAAAATAAGTTATATAACTTTTTTTTTTTCACGGGATTTTGTGTTTAACTGCAGCGCACACCAGCAAATGGGGTGCGCTACCTAAAACTGAAAACCGAAGCTTATAAACCCACAATTGTGGGATTTATGTATTACATTGGAAGTGCCCATTTAAAACTCCGGTGT
>NC_056746.1:556316408-556508908 GCF_019279795.1 Protopterus annectens
TTTTTCATGCCACCAGACAGGTTATGCCAGTACTGGGTTCAGAGTGCTTAGTCCACAGTTTGGCCATGTGTTTCCATCTCATACATGTGATGTACATCCATGGGTAGGGGATAGGGTTGACTATGTACATGTGGCAGCTGTGACATTACTACATGACACACATATTCCACAACTGTACCATAGAGGTGACTGACAACTGACCTTTGCACATGCTACCATAGTATTGAGATTACATTGGTGATTAACAGCACATAGGGACAATGGTGATAAAGATACATAGGTCCATAGGTTCGTACAGGAATGTCTGCCCAGGGCATGTATCCACCTAGCCAGAATGTGTGTGCCTTTCAACATGCATTGTGAATCTGTCTTGCTATGCCCTTTTCCAAGGTTAGTATACTGTGCCTCTGTCTCACAGTGACACATAAGTGATACCCAGGGTAACCCTACAATGTCACATCCTGTCATTAATATCACTCTTGAAGATAGTCACTGAGTCAGTCTGCCTAACCTCTATTGGGATAATATTCGGAATGAAGGGAGCCTCTGAGTTGTGAATGTGCCCTCCAGCATGTCCTGTGTATATCACTCCTGAGGTTCAAGTATTTCCAGTGTGTATCCTGGTGGGATCTGGATATTCTGAGATGCAGCATGGCCATTAACTGAGGGTATGACCTGGCCTTCTATGTCAGGCACAGATTGCCTATGAAGAGGCAGTATGTCACTGAGTAGAGCTGCTGTTACTTTAACCAGTCAGTATGTGGCATCTGTTTGAGCCCTTTGATCCCCTTGTTGAGGTACATATGTGGTATCTCCAGTTGCTGCAGGTGTCTGGTAAGGTGCATGCTGAGAGGTTCATCATAGTCAATTATGGGCATGATGAGGGATGAGTAAAGGGGCACAATGTCCACCCCTGATCTACATGTGGATCCCATGATGATGTGGCCCATATAACATGCTTACCTAACCACTTTGTCCATGTTGTTGTCAAATGGTAGAATGCTATCAACCTGTGTACCCCAAGGTCCATAATTCCTTCGTCTGCACGTAATGGATTAACACATATGTGGTACGTTGTGGTCACTCTGTGTTTGACAAAGGGGATGACTATACGCTTTCTGTCATTCACGTTGAGGCCATGGCTGTGGCACAAGTCGTGTGTTTCCAAGAGTCCCTTTTGGAGGGTGCGTGTGTTAGCTGGTGAGTTGATTATGGTGTCCGGTTTGCAGTCACCTGCGACTTGCTGTGCCACAGTACTTCCATGTTGGCCTGTATCTATGATAAATATTTAATGAAGATGACAGCTCCCAGGGCTGTGCCTTGTGGGACACCACTTGTACCAGGTTGGAGGCTGACATGGCTCCAGCAATTCTACCATGTGTGTTCTGCCCTTGAGCCACTGTGCAATACCCATAGTGACATAGGGGTTAATATGTACACTGGTGAGCTTCCCTAGAATGCACAACTGGGGTATTGTATCCAAGGCTTATGCAAGGTTCAGGTAGGCTGTGTACACCTCCTTCCCCTTGACAGTGGCCTTGGTGACTGTTTCAAAGAAATCAAACTGGTTGGAGAGGCAGGATTTGCCATTGACAAAGCCAAACTGTGTATGGTGACATGTCTGTAGGTCCACAATATCTAGATATGTGAGGTTCATGATGATCCTTGCCATAGCTTTACAGACAAAGCTAGTCAGACATATGGGTCGAGTAGTGTCCAGGATCCATGAAGGCACCACCTGAATGTTGAGGGACCACTGTTGCTGTATGCCACTCTCTGGCCACATACCATGTATTAAGGCTGGGATTGAACAGTGGTGTTATGTCTGGGTGTAGCTCTTCTCATGGTTCATGTAGGACACAGCCTGGGACACTGTCTGGTCCCATTGATGCAGTGTTTATTGCTTTGGGAAGGGCATCTCTTACCTGAGCATCTGTGATGTCAGGGGGGGCAGCACTGTGCCACGAGACACATGTGCCCTTTTGGTGTGGTGGGGGGAGAAGGCAGCATTGAACCTGCCCACTAGGATGATGGCAATGGCTGCATGTTTTGTATTTTGTGTGACATCTTGGATTACCTCTGAGCATATCTGGGTAGTACCACCCAGGTTACTAACATAACTACAGGCAGCCTTGTGATTATCCTCAGTGGCTTGTGGAACCCTCTCTCAAAGATGGCCTTAGACAATCATATGGGTGCCTGCAGTTGTCTTCCAATACTCATCAGTGGTGCCTTCACATTTTGGGAGGTTGTTGTATCATGTAGTGGCGTCATCCTTCTATTGTATAGTGTGTTTATGGCTGGTGTCCAGCACCCAGGACATCTGCCTTTGGAGAATTGGGTCATGCTTTCATATATGGCTTCATGATCCATGCATTCCTGAATGTGTCCATAGAATGCCTTTATAGAGGTATCTGCAGTCTGGTCCATATTGTCAACAGGCCTTGGGCCTTTGAAGGTTTCCACATCATTTATGAGGGTGTGAACTTGCTTGACATGAGCTGTTGACAGATGTGCCGCCCTCCAGACAGAGCACGGTGAGGGTCACAGTTAGCTACTTGTCAGGTGATAGCATGTGCCACATAACACAGGCACACAGGTCACTCCACAGCAAGTACAGCTATGAGGCAGACATTGTCCATGCTGGTGCAAACAACCTGAGGCGTACCTCCCTGGACCACATGGCAAGAGACACAGAGGAGCTCTTACAGCACCCTCTCAAACTCAGGACTCCCACACAGCCTTCATGCTGACACAGGACAGTTTAGATTACTCTGCAAACACCATCATACTGGGTGACGTTAGCTACCCAAACATAGACTGTGAACATTACACAAGCCACAATACCCAAGCTCTAGGGTTCACATAGATCATACATTCTTTGGCTATGGAACAGGTAACCAACCTTCCCACAAGAGGGGAAGATATACTAGACCTGATCATCACAACCATGAGTACAAACAGCTCACCACTCGGAGTATATCCCTCATTGTTGCAATCAAACCATATACTCATCACACTGGAGTACTGGATCCCCCACATATGCCAACCTCAAACACATCGATGTGTGTGTTGGAAATGTCCCCATTAACAACTGTGACAGTACAGTACAGGATGCAGATTCCCCTTTTGAAACACTGATGATGTCAGGACTGTATAACTATATTACCTGTAGTAAAGTCCTCCAGTAATTCGCATAGCGCGCTCTGCTAATGCATCTTTCTCCAGTGTCATAATGTAGTTAGGTAGGGGTTTGAATCTTGCAAAAGGAATATATGTGTGTTAGTATGAGTGGGGTTTATGTGTGTGCACTATGCTGGGAGGGTTAACTGCCTTTTGACAACTGGGAGAACACACTACAGGGTGCACATCCCTCCTCCTACACACAGATGATGTCAGCACCCTCTAAGTACAGCATTAGTAGGGATTTCTCCAACTACTGCAAATAGCACACTCTGCTAATGTGTCTGTTTCTACTGTCATAACACAGTTAGGTATGGGTTTGAATCTTGCAAATGGAAAGTATGTGTTTTACTGTTGGTGGGGTTAGTGTGTGTGCACAATGATGGGGTGGGATGTGGCTTTTGCCACATGGGGCTATACACTGCAGGGTGGTCATTACCCTTCACAAGCAGTGATGTTGATAGCACACTATACAAACAAAACTACAAAAGAGAAGGTGGTGGTACCAATAACACATGTAAGGTAACACATCTTCAAGTAATGTCCACAAAACGGAGTAGGATAATCAAACAATTCTTTTATTCTATACAGACAACATGACAACAGACAACTGCCAGTACTCAGTATAGTGTTATATGCTACTGTAACACGCACATGTACCCAAATATACCTAGATAGTGCTCTGAAGCCTGAATGTGGCAAGTGTGTGGATGTGGGATGTGTCTGTGTGTGCATTTCCATATGGGAAACATGTTTGATGTGGCAATCAGGGTACTACAGTACCTGATGCACATTACATCTTTCAACCGATGAGGTTGCCTGCACCCTGTGAGTACAGGTAGAGAAGGGGACGCCAGTAGTAAACAACATAGTGCACTTCTCAAATGTGTACCTGTCATGTATCAACAGCTACTCATGTAGGGTGATAAATAATGGGAATAGCAGGTGAGCGTGTGCATGTGTGTGGGTAGCAGGGTGTGTATAAATGCATGTGTGACAGAACAGTTACATATAGCTGAATCTACGTAACAGCACAAGATGCGCATTGCCATAGTCAATATTAGCATGTGATGGTGTGCAGCTGGTACACTTTGGTAAGTAGTATGGGTGCATATAACAATTGAGGACAGTCATACAGTTACTGCAGCAGGACTGCTGGGATATACACACAATTATACTGGAACAGTGAACAGTTACCAACATGTTACTACTTATACACATCTATGTAGTCACCCTGTGCATCAGCAACGTGTTTACCTTTACCTGCACCGATGTTGTAGTATGCAGGAGGTGGCACAGTGTCATCATATGCACAGGGTGTGGGTTAGGTATGCCTAAGCCAGCCACTGGTAACACCAACTGACATGTGTGTGTATGTGTGTTTGTGAGGGGCAGCAGTACAGGGTGGACCAGTGTTGGTGCAGTGTGTGTGTGTATGTGTTTGCCCTAGGTGTTATGTTTCTGCATGTGTGTAAGCATGCACACAGTCCCACATAATGGCTGCCATGTACAGGGTTTTGTGGACAGCCACAGACTGCACCTGTCAGGTCATCCAGATCAGTGTCTGTGGGCACGGACACGGTACCTGTGCCTGGCAGGGGTGCTACGGGTCGTATCCGGTACTAACCCAGACTGGGTACTGTCATCGGAAGCAGGGGTGTGTTGACTGGACACAGTTCCCTGTTGGGACTGTCCAGAGCCACGTGCACGTGGTCTCCTGGGGCGTCTTGATGATGGCACAGACCCAGCATTGCTGGGGCTGGTGCTGGCACTTGAGGTGCGCGAGTGGGCCTGTTGTCGTCCGCGGCCACTGCCAGCTGGTGCTGTTGCTGGCATACGGCCACGTTGACGTCGCAAACGCACACCATGGCCCTGGCCCATGGACATCTGGTTGTGGAGCAGCTGTTCTATGCCCCCACAACGTCTGTCAACGACATCTGTGAAGTTACGGATAGCATTAAGCGTCATGCATGCCATCTGTCATGGCTGTGCGACATTCTCTCAGCTCCCTCAGACCCTGTCTGGTGTACCTTTCCATACATGCCTGTGCCTGCATGACAGTTCGAAACATAGTGGAGGTTGACATACTTCCTTGGGCACGTCGGCCAGAGGCAGTACGGCCACGGATGCCCCCATGAGAACCCATGGGCGACTGTCTGCATGGTACCATTGGAGGCCCCTGCTCATGGCTGCCTTGTGGGGATGCATGTACCACAGGTACCACATTACCCTGATCTATGCCCACTGCAGACTGTCCATCACCTAGGGACAATGGTGACAAAGGATGTAACAGCAGGATGACTGTGCGCATTGACGGGGTTGAAAGCTGTGTACTGTCAATTGGCTGACCAATGGTGGACCCAGACACACCTTCCTGCACCATTACAGACATTTCATCATCATCAGTACCTGGGGCACAAGATTCAGGTTCCCTGCTGCAGGTCACCAGAGCAGCACCAGAACCTACAGGAGGAAAACATGGAACACAGATTACAGTCTCCATACATATTTGACAGAGATGCATTTCAATACTAATGCACACATTCAGAAATGGACACATGCACTCATGGACACTAACACATATGCACACTTGGGCACAGGCATGCTTGCACACATGCACACCCCACAGTAAACACAAACATCAGTACCGTGTTACACTACTCAATCTACTACAACTGTATTATGGGTATTGTGAACACAGTCACCAGCAAGTCTACTACAGAGTTACACTACTCTTCCTAGTTTTCTAAATTGCTTTACAGATGATGTTAAAAAGACTCACCAGCATGTATGGCCTGCCTCGTTGCTAGATGGGAGGGACCTGGAAGTGTGAAGAGAGTAATGTCAGTGGGCACATGTGTGCCATTTGTTTTGCACATGATACAGTACAGTAGTACACTAGTTCCCTTATACACATCAGCTGCACATAATGTCTGTATATATATCATGATGACAGATACATACCACATGCACACCTTATGCGTGCATGAAGTAACAGTGTACAGAACAGTCATATGTACATACCAGGGGTTAACTCTAATCTCACCCTTACCTCTCTTCAAGCGACACCTCAAACTGTACTTCCCAAACCACTGGCTTTGTTCTTCTTGGAGTACAGGCTAACGTCCCTCTCCCTACCCTCTCTTTACCTTTAACCCCTCATTGTGCATAGAAACTAGCTTCTACCTTGTTTCTTTCACCTTGATGTCCTTCTATGCTCTGACCTACTTCTCCCATCCCTCCCACATCCTCTTGACTGTCTTCCTTCTTTTCCTCACTTCCCTTCTTGACTCCTGCCTCTTCCATATCATTGTATCTTTCATACTCCTTCTACTTCTCTACCCTTCTGAGCCCTAACTATTATGTATCTGGCTTTTGCCTTATTGCATAACCGTTATGCTTTAGGTAGGATTGCTTTTAAACCAACGGTATATTGTGTATGACTCTAAACTGTTTGAGCTCCTTACATGTATGTTGATTTAGTTAACAGGCTGGTGTACAATTCTATCATGTTGGCTGTCTATATTAACAACTTGTCTGTCTGCCTTTATTACATTATGTGTGGAGCTTTTCTCCACAGGCCTCTACTGAAAATGGACATATATCCAGCTAGACTATCTGGGTCAACAAATGTAAAAGTAATAACAATAAATGAATATGGCATCTTACCTGCATGCTCAGTGTGTTGCTGCTGTGTGGATCCAACCTCCATCATGATGCATGGGTGTTGCTGTTGTTGTTCTGGGGCTGGATCCACAACACTTAGCAGTAGCCCCTCCTGTCTGGTGAGGGGGGGATGTGTGGCCACCCCACCTGTGGCAACCTGTTGCCTGCGGATATCTGCAGCACGCTGGCGGACATTTCTTATCAAATCACTGCAGTGATGTCTCACCTGCTCATATGTCCTATCATGCATGCCAACATCATTTATCCTGCTAACGAGGTTTTGCCACAGTGCAGACCTCTCTTGCTGATTCTGGGTGGTGCGTGAGAACAGGATGGCATAGTCACGCACCAGGCTCTGGTGAATCACGTCATCCTCTGCAGCAGAATATGATGGGTTCCTTTTTGGAGCCATGTCAAGCTGGAAAGGTACACAAACAGGTTATCAGCATAGTATCTCAACAATACATGGTGCACATTCTATACAGGGAGTATTAACTTCTACTTATTACTGCTTGGTTAAAACTTGATTACAGTGTAGCTATCATTCTATGTCATTTGTACTAAGCACTTGGCCTTCAGACCAGTTGTTTTACATTAGGGAGGTTGGTGGCAAGCACTGTGGTGGCAGGACACATATCTTTCATCCATTGAAGTTGGGCACTGCTGATTGAGGGCCCAGTGTACAAGTGTATTAGTTCTAGTATGGGCAGTTGGCCTTCAGGCCAGTTATTTAACATTAACAAGGTTTGTGGTCTGCACTCGTGTGTGACAATAGGCTGTACTCTGCCATTCATAGCTGGGGACATCTGGTTTCAGGTTTATAGTGCCTGCATATCTGAGCTGTATCTTACTGACATTGCTACACCTTGTTTGCTGTAGCAACCACTACATCAGGCCTCCTGGATCTACCTTTGTTTATATGCTTGTTATTTGTTAGCTTGTTATTTCACTGGTATGCTACTTCCACATAGTACACAGCTTGTCAACATGTCTGTGACTCACTACTGATATCTGCATTGCTTACTGTATGTATTTCCATGTTACACATGACAGCAAGTGACTGCTTCTCATTGTTGCATTTACTTAATTGTGACACATTGCACTTAGGTTACCTGGCACTTGCTCACTGACGCTTTTATATCAGTCAGCAGTTGTAGGTAATGTCAGTACACCCTCACTCCCCACTGTACCTTGTTTTCAATCATTAATTATTACAGAATTCAGAATAGTATTCTAGCATGTCCAGAGGTCAGTTGTCAGTTCCCTCCCCAGTCCAGCTGGTGAGTGTGGTACTCCAGAGACAATGTTGGAACAGATGCATGTACACAGACAACCCCCTCCTCCTAACAACAAATTCAAACTCATGTGAGTGATGCAACCATATACCAAACTGGAGGCTAGGCTCTGTCTACTCAATACCGCCATAACCAGTCAGGTGGCCAAGGAGACCACACACTACACTTCCAGTCTCACATAGACCCACCACAACAGCGGACCTAACACATGATCACACATAAACATACTTGTAGGCTCGGACCACAGCTATGCCTATGCAGCAGAGACCTCCTAAGCAGACATCTATGCAACCACTACCACGGAAATGAACGTGTGCAACACATATCACACAAAGCCAATGTGCTGAACACTCACAGCCATTAACAGTAAACAACACACCTCATACACCTGTACTAGGTGCCTCTATCATCAGGCACACTAACATCATGTTCACCAGGCTTAATGAGGTGAGGGTCACGGTGTGCAGCCTGTCGGCCAGTATGACCTGCCACATAACACAAATACTCAGGTAACCCCAAGGCAAGTACAGGTATGACTCAGTCACTGTCCATGCTGGTGTGAATGGCCTGACACATTCCTCCCTGGACTACATGACATGAGACAGTACAGAGCTCTCTGAGCACGTAGCCCAAGACAGTTTGACCCTGACCTTGAGTAGAATCCTACCCTCACCTAGAACCATGCCACAATATCAAGGCACGATGATCCCTTCCAACAATTGACTGACATACTGGTGTCATTCACAGGTGTGCCAATGCCTGCCATCTTGGGGTGGTATGCTTTGCTAGGGACAGCTTGGACCTGTCACCCCTGTCCCATTGGAATTTGGCGGAGACTCTTGCTACACCCATAGTGCCTGTATTAGGCAAGGCTCATAAGGCAAACCCACATCCATTTGTATCACAAAGGATGAGGAAGTGAGTGATGCTACTCAACACCAGAAGTCTAGACCTAAGGATGCACACACTCAAAACCCTACTTGACATGCTGGACATCGATATCTGTGCAGTAACATGAACCTGTTTCAGGTTTCACAGGAGCACACCAGTACTACCAGGTTATAGCTGTTACCATTCTTGTCGGCCACAACACTTGAACAAAGGTGGGGAGTATCAGTATTCAATGCAGATTCCCACGCCTCCACATTGGTGGCACAGTACAACATAGGTGTTAGGCCATTGAGTACAGCAGGCGTGGTTGCGGACCTGGGGTAGAAACATGGTAGCGGTCTGTCATTTGTCAACCACATGGCCAATGTGGATTGAAAGACATGTTATATAGCCCAGCTAATCATGAGGGATTCACATGTATGGCAGGGGAGGTCATTGTGCCTCTTTACTCATCCATCATCAAGCCTATAATTGCGTACAATGCACCTTTTGGGATGTACCTAACCAGACACCCACAGCAACTGGTACAGAACAACAGTACCTCATCAAGGGGATGCAATGGCTCACACAGATGTCATATGCTTCCCAGGTAAAGTAAATCCCGCTGGACTCAGTGGCTTATTGCGGTTCAGAGGCAATCTGTGCGTGCCATATACAGCCATGTCCTACCCAGCAGTAATGAACATGCTGCACCTCAGGCAATCAGAGTCCCATACAGCCACATGCTCAGGAGAGCTGGACCTCAGCACTGACATCCATGGACATGCTGGAGGGGCATATTCCTGACTGAGAGGCTCCCTTCACTCTGTAATGAGCTGACACTACAGGTTAGGCAGAGTCCCTCATTGACTCTCTTCCATAGGAATCTGGATGACTGGATGTAGATCATAGTCGTACCCCAGGTATCACTTCTATGTCACTGTTAGACAGAGGCACAGTATACTAACATCGGACAAGGGCATAGCAGCATAACTTGTAATTGGGTGGTGAAAGACAAACACATTCTACTAGGCTTACCAATGCCCTAGGGCAAATAGCCTAGTATGAACCTATGAACATGTGTGTACTGCTATAGTACTTCTGCCATATGTTGCATGTGTGTGTGTTGTGGGGATGCACAGGTAATGGCGGATACTTCTGCACAGGCGACACGTCTGACACATTCTGGGTGTTCATCCCTACATACTGGATGTGTGTTGCCATCCAACCCAACCCTGTGATGTGCACACATTACTCAGCCTGGATTTACATATCCGAACAACACCACAAGCACAGTACACTACCTTGCTATGTATGCATTTAATTACACAGTTATTCAGTAGTTATGACAGTGATGCTATCCATGCAGCCCACTGTGCCAGTGGTAGCCACAACACACACCGCCAGCACCTTTGCATATGCTTACCACAGACATCCCACATACTGCATGTACTGTGCACACACATATCTAACCCAGAACAACTGCACACCACTTATTAATCATGTCCAGTGGAATACAGATACAGGCATATTGTATAAAAATAGTAGGAGGCTACTGCAGCACAGGGCAGATTCACATGACAGCAAGGCATCTGTGGTCAGCAGTGTTAAGATGCTTCACATTCACCACATGCACAGATATTGGCAACATTGTTGCAGACAGTTTAGGTGCAGGTACCCCCCCCCCCATTCTCCTACACATGTGGTATTAGTTATCCCAAATGACTGTCACCTCCCTATCCTCTCACATGTCCAGGTGAGAGCCACCTTCATCATTGCAGAACACATAGCATCACTGTTACGAAATGGTATCCCTGGATGTGTGCTACATTCACCCCTGGAGGACATAGCACCACATGACAGACTGATATTAATCCCTGGCCATACTACAGGATATGTACCTGAACAGTGCCATACATACACAGTGGTCCCACACCAATGAGGAGGAACCTCTACTGACCCTGGGAACTACTGCATCATATGCATAACTGGCCTTGTGTTCTAAGCTATGGAAGTGTTAAGTATGGGTAACATGTACAGCAATATTACATATGTTTATATTTCAGGACTATGTACACACAACCTATCTCATGCACATACCTATAGATAGTGAACTATGATACATTTGGAGGTGTCACAGTAAACGCAGTATTAACCTGCTACTTTGCGTTACCTGTGTTTGTGGCAGCTGTTGGTGTGTCACTGGTGCTGCTTGAAGTTTGCTGCTGCTGCTGCTGCTGCTGCTGCTGCTGGTTTTGCTGCTGGCTGTCTTTATTTCTGTTTTGTTCTCTCTCTGTCTCTCTCTCTCTTTCTCTGTCGGTTTTGTGCAATGAATGTATTGCATGAGTGTAGTGTGGGTACTCATTGCTTTTGTAGGTATCTGCATAGGTCCATGTGATGGCCTCTGCACCAGTTGTAAGACAGCATTTGCTAATTGCATGCAGCCAGGTGTGTACTGATTGCATGTCTCACTGTGATTTCAGGACACTGCTATAAAGGGTATGTGAGATAGGCGTTGCCCTTTCAGATTGTAGGGCGTGGACCATGCTGGTATGCTGTTGACAGTGTTCTGTGAGTGTGAAGGTTAGTACATCTCCCATGCTTCATGCTGTGTTGTAGATTCAGGTTGCTGCATTTCTCTTGCCTGTTCCCTGTAGTGAGTGTGTATGCATACTGACACCTACAACTATATGTCATATGTATTGCTATATAAATATATATATATCTGTGTACATATACATACTTTCATATATGTACATTAGCTGACATTATTGGGTACAAGCTAACAATTAGCAGGGCTGTTTCTGTTAACACTACACTAGTATGGGAAAATCCAGTAATTGGGACTATAAAAGTCTGCCTGACATGCTTTAGTTAGTAGTCATACTATATTGCCTTTATCTTCATAGGTTATCCCTAGGTGGGCTGCTGCGTCTCCTTGGTCCTGAGGGTGGATTTCTTTCCGCATCTATTTCTACAGATTGTACACCAGGGTTCCGGTCCATCCCTAACCCAAGAGGCCCTGTGGACATCTCAAAATATCCAGTATCCTGAATAGGAGTGAACATCCTTAAAACAAAGACTGTCCTCCCAGATATTTTTGGAAACTATTTCTACAGATTGTACACCAGGGTTCCGGTCCATCCCTAGCCCAAGAGGCCCTGTGGACATCTCAAAATATCCAGTATCCTGAATAGGAGTGAACATCCTTAAAACAAAGACTGTCCTCCCAGATATTTTTGGAAACTATTTCTACAGATTGTACACCAGGGTTCCGGTCCATCCCTAACCCAAGAGGCCCTGTGGACATCTCAAAATATCCAGTATCCTGAATAGGAGTGAACATCCTTAAAACAAAGACTGTCCTCCCAGATATTTTTGGAAACTATTTCTACAGATTGTACACCAGGGTTCCGGTCCATCCCTAACCCAAGAGGCCCTGTGGACATCTCAAAATATCCAGTATCCTGAATAGGAGTGAACATCCTTAAAACAAAGACTGTCCTCCCAGATATTTTTGGAAACTATTTCTACAGATTGTACACCAGGGTCTCGGTCCATCCCTAACCCAAGAGGCCCTGTGGACATCTCAAAATATCCAGTATCCTGAATAGGAGTGAACATCCTTAAAACAAAGACTGTCCTCCCAGATATTTTTGGAAACTATTTCTACAGATTGTACACCAGGGTTCCGGTCCATCCCTAACCCAAGAGGCCCTGTGGACATCTCAAAATATCCAGTATCCTGAATAGGAGTGAACATCCTTAAAACAAAGACTGTCCTCCCAGATATTTTTGGAAACTATTTCTACAGATTGTACACCAGGGTTGCGGTCCATCCCTAACCCAAGAGGCCCTGTGGACATCTCAAAATATCCAGTATCCTGAATAGGAGTGAATATCCTTAAAACAAAGACTGTCCTCCCAGATATTTTTGGAAACTATTTCTACAGATTGTACACCAGGGTTCCGGTCCATCCCTAACCCAAGAGGCCCTGTGGACATCTCAAAATATCCAGTATCCTGAATAGGAGTGAACATCCTTAAAACAAAGACTGTCCTCCCAGATATTTTTGGAAAGTATGTCCCATTATTGTATTGATTAGTATTACTCACCAGGACATATTTTTACCCCAGCCAGGTAAACCAGCAGCCCCCCCCTCTAGATTTGGCCTTTTATCCTCTCTCCTTCCCTCCTCTGTTTGCCTTTATCCTTACTTAATCCTCCCTGATTCTTGCTTTTTATCCTTAGTAAACCCCCTGTGTATTTTGTCTGTTATTCTTTCCTTTTCCTGGCCACTAGGTGGCGCCCTTGTTACTACAAATCCTACATTCATATTCATTAGTAAATCCTACTGCTCTTCCTATCGATCCAACCTGACATTTTTCACAAGAACATCTCCTTTATCTTACCCAGTATTATATCACTAACCCCCCACCTATCATACAAGCCTCCTCAACCTGTTGAACCCACCATTACCTTTACACCTGTTCTCTACCCCTTGCCTGATTGTTTTCTGCAACTGGTTGTCTTGTTCGTGACACCAGCCTCTTTCTGTCTGCTCTTTCTACACGTACTTGGTCCCCTCTCCCTCTCTGCCTATTTTCTTTGTGTCTTATTTTTATTCCACTTGCCTGTCCCTCCCCCAACATCTACTATACTTACTTTCTCTATTTGCCTATCTCCTTACCTTTTCCTTAGTGTGCCTACACTTTTACTTGCCCTCCCTTCCTCACATCTACTGTGCCCCCCTCCTTCCAACTATCATCTCCTCTCTGTACTCTTCTATCCATATCACATCTGCGTTGGCTCCTACTCTGACATTGTTCTCTCTCCTCTTTTCCATCCTCACCTTTCGGTTCTTACTCTAACACTGTTTTGCTTTCCCTCCCCTCTCCCATCCACACCTTTTAATTTCCTGCTCCACGATCTTGCTACAGCTAGATTCTTCTGTACTTTCCTAGCCCCTTTCTCTCTACCTGTCCCCTCCCCCTCCAACTCCACTTCCGCTTCCATACTATAAATTTACCCATCCCTCAGCCGTTTCCTCCCTATAGGTTATCCCTAGGTGGGCTGCTCGTCTCCTTGGTCCTGAGGCTGGATTTCTTTCCGCATGTGAGTACTGTGTTTTGATGCAATTTTGTACTGTTTAATTCCGTTGTTATCATTGTTTTGAATTACTTTTAGCATAATATGTGGAACTAGCTGTTTATACTTTTATGCTTCTGGACAACTAGTAAATACGCCAATGCGAAACACGTGGAACGCCATTTTTACACAGGCACTTTGAAGGCGGTTAAATACCCCTTCTTCACTCCTTCCTGCACGGCCGCTTAATCAAAGGTTTTATCTCCTTGGTCTTTATCTGATACTAGCATTTTATCTGATACTAGCGACGCCTGTGCCATTTCCCCCTGTCCCTTTAAACTGGTCAGACAGCCATAACGGTTGCTTATTCCGTACCGTTCGCTGCAACCTTTTAACACTGTTGTGTTGTAGCTTCTTACTGAAGACGCCCATTAGGCGCCTTCTTGCTATCAGATAATTTTTTACTCCACTGCTTTAAAGCTTTGTCCTTAAATGTTTTTGCGCTACATAATTTAACTTGCTTACAAGTGGTTCAACTCTGTACTTGGGCAACTAAGTCTGATTGCATACTGTAAGCGCTCTTTTTACCGCTAACAGAGAGCGGGACCTAAGGGGTGTCAAAGTGCCATCAGCACCTTCTACATCGCTTGCCTAGAAGCTGATTCCCTCGGCAGGCTTTTTTATCCAATTTTCCTTTTGCTTATTCTTTGTTTGGCCCTGACCCCCTCCAATTACCGTAGGCAACCTGACTCCCTGTGCTGCGACATTCTGGCAGTGTCCCCCCCTAGGCTAGACACACGTGGTCTCTTTATTGAAGTTCTAGCGCACTAGTAATTCCTGCCTACTACGGTATATTACTGGCGTACAGTTATTAATTATTGTGTACTACATGTTTTCATATTACTAAATGTGTAACTTCTATTGCTGGCATTTGATGGATATGTTATAAAGCAGTATAAGATCCTACTAGCTAAAGTATTTTACTGGCGTTTACTTAGGAGTCATTGTACACTATAGGTCTCTAGTTACTCAGTGTGTATGCTATAGATATGTACTGATCTCTGCTGATTTTGTAACCAGCCATTGTACACTAGAGGTTTCTGATTACTAAGTTGTGTATGCAATGAATATGTACTGCTCTCTGCTGACTTTGTAACCACACAATAACAGTGCTGCATATCCGACCTCTTTGAAGTATATAGGCCTGATACTGTTCTCCTAAATGTTTTTTATTATTAGATAGTTAACTACTGTTCCGTTTATTCCTTGAGGGCCCTTTGCATGTCTGTAACAAACTGACTATCATGCTACATATAGTGTTGCCCCTTGATAAATCACTGTACTGCCCTCGCTGCTCTTGATTTAATAGGAATTATGCTAAGTATGGTGTACTCTCAGTGTTGCTTAATAACTATTTCTCTCTCCTCTGCTTGTTCTCTCTTTGCTCTCTACCTATAGCTATTTCTACAGATTGTACACCAGGGTTCCGGTCCATCCCTAACCCAAGAGGCCCTGTGGACATCTTAAAATATCCAGTATCCTGAATAGGAGTGAACATCCTTAAAACAAAGACTGTCCTCCCAGATATTTTGGAAAGTATGTCCCATTATTGTATTGATTAGTATTACTCACCAGGACATATTTTACCCCAGCCAGGTAAACCAGCAGCCCCCTCTAGATTTGGCCTTTATCCTCTCTCCTTCCCTCCTCTGTTTGCCTTTATCCTTACTTAATCCTCCCTGATTCTTGCTTTTTATCCTTAGTAAACCCCCTGTGTATTTTGTCTGTTATTCTTTCCTTTTCCTGGCCACTAGGTGGCCCTTGTTACTACAAATCCTACATTCATATTCATTAGTAAATCCTACTGCTCTTCCTATCGATCCA
The DNA here is from genome assembly GCF_019279795.1 of Protopterus annectens. Lineage (NCBI taxonomy): Eukaryota > Metazoa > Chordata > Ceratodontiformes > Protopteridae > Protopterus > Protopterus annectens. The sequence goes on from NC_056746.1 coordinate 556,332,396, forward strand.
ACCTGACATTTTCACAAGAACATCTCCTTTATCTTACCCAGTATTATATCACTAACCCCCACCTATCATACAAGCCTCCTCAACCTGTTGAACCCACCATTACCTTTACACCTGTTCTCTACCCCTTGCCTGATTGTTTTCTGCAACTGGTTGTCTTGTTCGTGACACCAGCCTCTTTCTGTCTGCTCTTTCTACACGTACTTGGTCCCTCTCCTCTCTGCCTATTTTCTTTGTGTCTTATTTTTATTCCACTTGCCTGTCCCTCCCCCAACATCTACTATACTTACTTTCTCTATTTGCCTATCTCCTTACCTTTTCCTTAGTGTGCCTACACTTTTACTTGCCCTCCCTTCCTCACATCTACTGTGCCCCCCTCCTTCCAACTATCATCTCCTCTCTGTACTCTTCTATCCATATCACATCTCGTTGGCTCCTACTCTGACATTGTTCTCTCTCTCTTTCCATCCTCACCTTTCGGTTCTTACTCTAACACTGTTTTGCTTTCCCTCCCCTCTCCCATCCACACCTTTTAATTTCCTGCTCCACGATCTTGCTACAGCTAGATTCTTCTGTACTTTCCTAGCCCCTTTCTCTCTACCTGTCCCCTCCCCCTCCAACTCCACTTCCTTCCATACTATAAATTTACCCATCCCTCAGCCGTTTCCTCCCTATAGGTTATCCCTAGGTGGGCTGCTGCGTCTCCTTGGTCCTGAGGGTGGATTTCTTTCCGCATGTGAGTACTGTGTTTTGATGCAATTTTGTACTGTTTAATTCCGTTGTTATCACTGTTTTTGAATTACTTTTAGCATAATATGTGGAACTAGCTGTTTATACTTTTATGCTTCTGGACAACTAGTAAATACGCCAATGCGAAACACGTGGAACGCCATTTTTACACAGGCACTTTGAAGGCGGTTAAATACCCCTTCTTCACTCCTTCCTGCACGGCCGCTTAATCAAAGGTTTTATCTCCTTGGTCTTTATCTGATACTAGCATTTTATCTGATACTAGCGACGCCTGTGCCATTTCCCCCTGTCCCTTTAAACTGGTCAGACAGCCATAACAGTTGCTTATTCCGTACCGTTCGCTGCAACCTTTTAACACTGTTGTGTTGTAGCTTCTTACTGAAGACGCCCATTAGGCGCCTTCTTGCTATCAGATAATTTTTTACTCCACTGCTTTAAAGCTTTGTCCTTAAATGTTTTTGCGCTACATAATTTAACTTGCTTACAAGTGGTTCAACTCTGTACTTGGGCAACTAAGTCTGATTGCATACTGTAAGCGCTCTTTTTACCGCTAACAGAGAGCGGGACCTAAGGGGTGTCTTAAAGTGCCATCAGCACCTTCTACATCGCTTGCCTAGAAGCTGATTCCCTCGGCAGGCTTTTTTATCCAATTTTCCTTTTGCTTATTCTTTGTTTGGCCCTGACCCCCTCCAATTACCGTAGGCAACCTGACTCCCTGTGCTGCGACATTCTGGCAGTGTCCCCCCCTAGGCTAGACACACGTGGTCTCTTTATTGAAGTTCTAGCGCACTAGTAATTCCTGCCTACTACGGTATATTACTGGCGTACAGTTATTAATTATTGTGTACTACATGTTTTCATATTACTAAATGTGTAACTTCTATTGCTGGCATTTGATGGATATGTTATAAAGCAGTATAAGATCCTACTAGCTAAAGTATTTTACTGGCGTTTACTTAGGAGTCATTGTACACTATAGGTCTCTAGTTACTCAGTGTGTACGCTATAGATATGTACTGATCTCTGCTGATTTTGTAACCAGCCATTGTACACTAGAGGTTTCTGATTACTAAGTTGTGTATGCGATGAATATGTACTGCTCTCTGCTGACTTTGTAACCACACAATAACAGTGCTGCATATCCGACCTCTTTGAAGTATATAGGCCTGATACTGTTCTCCTAAATGTTTTTTATTATTAGATAGTTAACTACTGTTCCGTTTATTCCTTGAGGGCCCTTTGCATGTCTGTAACAAACTGACTATCATGCTACATATAGTGTTGCCCCTTGATAAATCACTGTACTGCCCTCGCTGCTCTTGATTTAATAGGAATTATGTTAAGTATGGTGTACTCTCAGTGTTGCTTAATAACTATTTCTCTCTCCTCTGCTTGTTCTCTCTTTGCTCTCTACCTATAGCTATTTCTACAGATTGTACACCAGGGTTCCGGTCCATCCCTAACCCAAGAGGCCCTGTGGACATCTCAAAATATCCAGTATCCTGAATAGGAGTGAACATCCTTAAAACAAAGACTGTCCTCCCAGATATTTTTGGAAAGTATGTCCCATTATTGTATTGATTAGTATTACTCACCAGGACATATTTTTACCCCAGCCAGGTAAACCAGCAGCCCCCCCCCTCTAGATTTGGCCTTTTATCCTCTCTCCTTCCCTCCTCTGTTTGCCTTTATCCTTACTTAATCCTCCCTGTTTCTTGCTTTTTATCCTTAGTAAACCCCCTGTGTATTTTGTCTGTTATTCTTTCCTTTTCCTGGCCACTAGGTGGCGCCCTTGTTACTACAAATCCTACATTCATATTCATTAGTAAATCCTACTGCTCTTCCTATCGATCCAACCTGACATTTTTCACAAGAACATCTCCTTTATCTTACCCAGTATTATATCACTAACCCCCCACCTATCATACAAGCCTCCTCAACCTGTTGAACCCACCATTACCTTTACACCTGTTCTCTACCCCTTGCCTGATTGTTTTCTGCAACTGGTTGTCTTGTTCTTCCCCGCTCCGTTCGCTCGCTCACTCCGCTCCCCTCCCTACCCCCAATTCCCACCCACCCCAGGGGTCCTACCTTTATACTTCCTTAGACACACCCCTAATTAGCCAACAACCCATAACTTCTCTCCTATACATCTACCAATTAATTCCTCACTCCTTCAACCACACCCTCTCTTCAAACTGCCTCACCCATTCCCTACAAACCTATAATCACTGGCCTCATACTCTATAAAAACATGCCCTCAACCCTTAAATCACTCTTTCCTCTTCTTCTCCTTAACATCCTGCTTTACTACTACACCCTTACCTCCTATGAAAATCTCAAGCTTTACCAAACTCCTTCTTCAGCCAAACATACTACAACTACACTTCCCCTACCCAACCAATCACATATTAATATACTATCTACCTGTCCCTACCTCCCCCCTCTCTACCATAAAGCCCACCACTACAAATTCACAACCTCCAAACGGCTTATTCTAATACCATTCAAATATACAAAACTCCTGCAACCACCACAAACTCTTTTACTTATACATGGAGATATCCACCCCAACCCTGGCCCCAATACCCTCCAAAATCAGAGCCCTCTAAACCAAACTACCACCTATTCTAACCCACCCTTTTCCCCTGACTCCCTCTCTATTGCTCACCTTAATATTCGTAGCATTAACAACAAAGTCACTCAACTCCATGCCTTAATTGATTTATACGCCTTTGATATCCTCTGTCTCACGGAAACCTGGCTTAAACCCAGTACCAAAGACAATGAATTCACCCCCCCAGGCTATAGTACCTTAAGACAAGACCGTCCAAATAAAAAAGGTGGAGGAGTGGCCCTCCTGTACAAATCCCAACTTCAGGTTGCCTTAATTGACTCCTTCCCCCCCACACCAGGAAATGCTGAAATACTTTCCACCAAACTCCAAATTAACAAATCCAAAGCTATAAACATAATATGTTCCTACATCCCCCCAGGCAAGAACATCAATACTTTGGAAAATATCCTAAGCTGGATTTCCTGCACCTTCCCCCAGGAAACCATAATCTTAGGTGATTTTAATATTGACTGGAGCTCCTGCATATCCCCCAAACCCACCATACACCTTAATCTCTTTAACTTTCACCAAACCATTAACTCCCCTACTAGAATACATAAATCCACCCACAAACAAACCATTCTAGACTGGATACTGACCAACAATCCCCTCAGCTACAAAACAGGAATACTCCCTGATAATATCAGCGACCACCTCCTTACCTTTATCACTAAACAAAAATGCAACAATCCTAAGCAAACTACTTATCGTACTAAATACAACAAATCAGAATTCAATCTAACATCCTTTCAAAATGAACTCAAAGAATATAACTGGTCTACTCTAAAATACCTCCCAATAGATGAAGCAGTAACCCACTTCAACAACACCTTCCTACAAATTCTAAACCAACATGCCCCATCCCGATTAGTCAGAGTCAGATCCAAAGCAGTTCCTTGGCTCTCTGTTATAACTAAACAAACTATGAGAGCCAGAAATAAATCATGGTCGAAATGGAGGTCCACTAAAAGCCCTATTGACCATCAAACTTTCAAACATCTAAGAAACAAAACAAAGAAACTTGTCATCCTGGACAAAAAAAACTACAACTTTCAATACCAACAAAACCAAAACCAAAACCCAAAACATTCTGGTCAGGAATAAATAAACTACTCCACCCAGGCAACACCAAAACACCTACCCCAGCTAGCTTAGCACAAAACCAACCTAACATCATAGCCAACACCTTTAACAACTTCTTCTCTCAAACTGTCAACTCACTTGCAAGCACCATGACTCCCCTCCTCCAAATTACCCCTACCCTAACAGTACCCACACACTAAAACTTGAGACCGTATCAACAACCTATATACAGAAACTACTTTCTAAACTAAAACCCTGCACCCCCTCTGCTGACAAACTTCCAGCTGAATACCTACAGCTAGCTGCAAACGAAATAGCCTACCCAGTTTCCATCTTAATAAACAGAACCATAACAGAATCCAAAATCCCATCCTGCTGGAAAATCTCCCATATTATTCCACTCCATAAAGGAGGAAACTCTAACGAACTATCCAATTTTAGACCTATTGCCCTTCTATCTCCTCTATCCAAAATAATGGAACGCTGTATTCACCATCAACTTCTACATTATCTCTTAAATAACAACTTGCTTGTAGACTCTCAACATGGTTTTAGACCGTACCACAGTACTACTACTGCCCTTCTCTCCTTCTCTGATACTATAAATAAAAATCGAAATAAAAACCTGTTCTCATCTGCACTATTTTTGGACCTCTCAAAAGCATTCGATATGGTCAACCATCAACTTCTCCTCGATACCTTAAAATCCCTATCACTGGATTCACAAGCATTACAGTGGTTCAACTCTTACTTGACTAATAGACAACAAGCAGTCCTTTGGGACAGCCATTTATCCACTCAACTCCCAATTACTATTGGAGTCCCACAAGGATCTATCCTAGGCCCCCTACTTTTCTCCATTTTCATCAATAATCTGCCCAATTCCCTCCCAACATCCACATGTATACAATATGCAGATGATTCCACTCTCATCTGCTCTGCTTCTACCCCAGCAGAACTCCACTCCACTACCCAAGTAGTCTTCACTGCAGCAGAAAAATGGTTTCAACATATCTGTCTCCTCCTAAATCCCAAAAAAACCAAACTACTACTCTTTACCCCAACCTGTAAATCCACCCCAATCTCTTTTTCTATAACATCCTGTAATGGCACTGTCATCAAACCTGACAACTGCACTAAACTCCTAGGCGTCACCATAGATAACCAGCTAAATTTTGACTATCACATTGATTTAACTATTAAGACTGTCAATAAAAGATTGGTGCCCTATACAGGCTAAAGCCCTATCTCACTACTACTTCCCGAGTAGCCCTTGCCCAAACTCACCTTATCTCTACATTAACTTACGCCTCTCCCTCCTTTGCCAATTTATCTAAAGCTAATCTTCAGAAACTGAATACTGCCTACCACAGTATAGCCAGATTTGCCACTGGCTCTCCTTTCCAAACTCACCACTGTCTTAACTTAAAGAAACTCAACTGGCTTGAACTCCCGAACCTTATACTCCTACAACAACTAATCATCACTTTTAAAATTCTTCATTACCCCTCCAATATACCCATACTAAATAAACTTATCACACCCCATAAAAATCTCACGACACTCAGATCAGCCAACAAGCTACTAGTTACTACTTTGAAATCTCATAACAAATCAGGTGATTCCCTATTTGCAAACACTATCGGTTCTTACTGGAATAAACTTCCCACTGAACTGACCTCCCTAACCTCTTGTCACCTTTTCAAAAAACAGATGAAAACCCACCTACTAATTCACTGGCTATGTCCCCGCTCCAATCCTGACTGAGCTCAGCACTCTTTATTACTCTCTCCAGTCTGCTACTTGTGTAATTCTTTCCACTCCCATTCTTACTTAGACTAACGTCCTCAGCCCTTTTACTGGACCTTCACTCTTTTATTTCTCCATTCTTTTTGTTTACTTCCCTTCTAGCCAACTTCTCTCTTTTCTCTTTCTACCCTTAGCTTACCGTCTTTATCCTGCTACCTTGGCAATTCATCTCTATCCTGTTTCCTCACTCTCCTTTCCAACTTGACATTCCCTACCTTTACCATTGTTATAATACTTATACCCAACAATTTATATTCTACCCCCACTTTCTGTCTATCTTTTTTCCCCTTCTCCTTCATCTTTAACTACCTAAATACCTGTTATATCTTCAAACCTGCTCTTTTAACACCCGATACCAACAGTTTCTTTCCTTCTGTAAATTACCTAATCTATTATCATGACTACTGACCGACTACTTTTTTTTTGATTTACTAGTGATGTCTCTTAACTCAACTTTGTATTTTGATGCCGGAGCTTATCTCCTTAGCCACTTAATCTGAACTCTGTTTGTTACCTACTCAGATTAGTCCAGGCAAACTGTATATTGTCTCTGTACATTTTTTAAAATTGATTTTAGAAATGTTTTCTGAAATGTATTGTCTTAGTCTGATAGTGGAGCTTTTCTCCTCGGGCCTCTGCTGAAAATGGACATGTATCCAGCCAGACTAGCCCGGTTAACAAATGTAAAATAAAATAAAATAAAATAAATTCATTCCTACTATTACATGTTCCACTTATTTAGCACTATATTCCTGTATGAGAGTCATGGCTTAGTGGTAGGTCATACAGACTAGTGTTACAATGTAGGGCCTACTAGTATGCTTATATTCTGCTTGTGACTTGAGTATAGGGCCTATCAATCAAAGTGCTGGAGGCACCTTTAAGCAGTTAAAGGGGTTAGTAGGTCTCACAGGAGCCAAGCTGTGTTGCAGATTCTGGTTGCTGCATTTATCTTCACTGTTTCCTGTAGTGAGTGTGTATGGATACTGACACCTACAACTATATTTCATATGTATTAATATATATTTATATATCTGTATGTGTAGATATACATACCTTCATATATGTACATTACCTTACTTTATTATGTACAAGCTAACAAGTAGCAGGGCTGTTTCTGTTAACACTGAACTAGTATGGGAATCCAGTAATTTGGCCATTGAAACTCTACCTGACATGCTTTGGATAGTACACCTCCTATATTGCCTTTATACTGATTCCTACTATTACATGTTATATTTATTTTAGCACTGTGCTCTTGTAAGGCAAGCATGGCTTAGTAGTAGGTCATACAGACTAATGTTACCAAGGTCCTGGGTTCGAGACTGACGGTGGGAATTTATTTTTCTTTGCAAACTTTCAAACTGAGTACAGGACCTGTCAATCAAAGTGCCATAAAGGCACTTTTAAGCACTTAAAACCAGGTCTGCGCTCGTTTGCACGGAGCTAACGCATGCGCACTGGCAGTTAGCTTGTGGGAGCGGCGCGCAAACGGTGTGCGCTGGGATAAATCTTAATTGGCTAGTGACACACATATTCAGCTAAGCACAGCTAGTTGCAAACAGTTTCAGCCTATTAAACCGGTGCTTAGCAACGGGCATGCAGTTTGCAGCTTGTTAAACAGTACTCAGCTACGGGCAGTCTGTCTCACAGCAGCTTACCTATCAGTACATTTCTGACTATTTTATTATTGTGTTACTTCAAAATATATGCTCCATTTCATTCCATTTTACAAAAGGGAATACTTTTACATTTGTACAATACTGTCAGGGGGCGTTTTAGTGCTTATTTACAAAAAAAAAAAAAGGTTGTTGTGGGGGCTCGAACCCTGCCTGCCTACTCTTAGGCCAGCAACTCTACCGCTAAGCTATCACTTCTTGGCTTACTTTGCATATTTAGTTCTTATATCCTTTTCCACTGACTGCTAACTGCAATTGCGCTAGTAGCACACCCGCGCACATAGTAGCAAACATTTACGGGGTTTTAAAAAAAAAAAAAGGTTTTAATTTAATTTTATAACATCTCTTCATTTTATACACTGATGGTCAGTCGGGGCATGTGTTGTGTAGTGTGTTTATTCACATTTCCATGGCCTCTCTCGTGGCTGTTTACTTTCAGCCATTATAGTCTTCCGGGGGCGTGTCCGCTTGCAGGGCTTAGCCTACAGACACGCCCCCTACTCTCTTACATGGACCGTGTAAGAGTTACTAGTGTGATTCAGCATGCCTCATGCACCTCATGCATATGCATGACATGCTGACATCACACCGTTTAACTGCAGCCTCCGTGTAAGAGTTATAACTCTTACACGGAGGCTTCGTGAATCTGGCCCTTTGTCTTATTCAATAAGCCCCAAATACTTACAAAGACTTAAAAATAAAACAAAAAGGTTGAATAAACAAAACCATATCAAAGAAATCTTTTCTCTAAGGAAAAAGAAGAATGTTTCTAGTATACCAGAAATACTAGATGAATTTAGAAATCACTTTCACAAAATTAACCATAATAATATTAACATGGAACCTAAAGATAAAATAAAGGAGTTTATAACCACAAATATGAATAAAAAGCTTAATAAACAACAGATTAAACTATTGGACAAGGGTATTTCATATACAGAAGTTATTACACAAATAAATAAGCTTAAATCAAACAAAGCACCGGGTAATGATGGTATTATACCAGAGATATATAAAATCCTTTCTAAAAATACATATTCATTAATACATAAGGTTTTTATTTTGGCCCAAACTGAGTTAATAACCCCCCCATCTTGGCAATATACATTTATTTCGCCAATTTTTAAAACCCAATAAAGATCCAATTAGATGTTCTTCATATCTGCCCATCTCATTACTTAATGTTGATTATAAAATGTTTATGAATATCTTTGCTGATAGATTGAAGACAATCATTCCCGGCATTATAGATATAGATCAGACAGGCTTCATTGTAAATAGAAATACTTTTGATAATATAAGAAGAACTTTAACATTAATAGATTTTGCAAATAGGAAAAAGAAAGATTTAACACTTATTAGTCTTGATATAAGTTCAGCATTTGATTCAGTAAGTTGGGACTATCTGTTTACCTTAATGAAGTGCACAAACTTCTCGGATGCATTTGTAAATCTAATTGAACATTTATACAAAGGAACGTTGGCTTATATTAAGGTAGGAACATATGTTTCACAAAAATACCCATTCTTAAAGGTACAAAACAAGGATGTCCACTTTCTCCACTATTATTCACTTTAGTAATGGAGCCTTGGGCTAATTTGATCAGAAACAGTACTGACATAGAGGGTTTTGAAATAGATGAAAATACAACATCCAAAATTCAACTTTTTGCAGATGATGTTCTAATTACATCAGCAGGATCTAATTCTTCTATACAGTCTCTATTTGATAACATGATGACTTTTAAAAGTATTTCTGGTTTAATATTCAATGAAGAAAAAACTAAAATACTACCTATATATACACGAAAAAATATTCTCATTAGTGATTTTACTAAATATGTACCCAATTCAGGTCAGATAACTTATTTAGGTATAATACTATCTAAAGATATTAAATCTATTATATGTAATAATTATAATACCTGTTTTCCTAATATACAAAATCTTTTTAATACCTGGAATAATATGTTTTTTACTATGGAGGAGAGACTTACAATTATTAAAATGATAATATTCCCCAAGATTTTATACTTAATACAATCAATAATACTTCCACCTACAAAAATAATTATCAAGAAACTGAACACACTAATGTTAAATTTCTTATGGGCACCTAATAGACCTAGGATTGCATTAAAGAAACATACTAATAGCTGGTCTCAAGGGGGTATTTCTTTTCCAGACTTTAATTTATATACTATCTCTTTTATTGTAAAAGTTATTACTTTATTAATAGATCAGTCATATGTCACAAAATGGAAAGATTATTGGGAGCTAATTAGTATACACTTCATGAAAATCTCCTTAACACATAAAAATATGATTGTAAATAACTCCATGTTATGGTTACTAAAGGAATTTTGTACTTCACCTATTACACCTAAACATATGGTTTGTTACCCATTAAATGTTATTATTAGTTATCGTAACTTTATATTCATGTACCCTAAGTATAGGGAATGGAATTTTATTGTATTTCCTATAATGTATACTCAGGGTATGCTTTTGTCATCTACATCTGAAGGAACTCATTTAGCTATAGATAATGATCTAAAGTACTGGTATCAGTTGATATCTGATAATAAAGTTAAAAATCTAGATTTCTTAAAACAAGAATTTGATCTAAGAGAAACTTGCTGGTTAGAGGTTCAGACCTTTAGACAACATCTCATTAATAAAATAGATTTAATGTCTATAACTGTTAAAGAATCTATTCCAACACTGATTGATTACTTGATATTAAATTTACAACATAAAGTTTCTAATAAAGGTAAACTTTCATACATACATAAAGTTATCAGACAAGAAACTTTTTACAGTGTAGATTCATACTGGAATTATTTCACTTCTATTAATGGGGACCCACCAAATCAACAAGATAAACAATATATATTGGAATCTGCTTATAGAACTACGTCTTCCATTGTCTGGAGACTTTATACATGGAAATTTTTACATAGATCTTTTTATACACCTTTGTTGATGATTAAAATAAATAATAAAGATAATCTATGTAAGAGATGTAATGTAGAAATTAATGCTGACTGGGCTCATATGTTTTATGACTGTATAAAATTGAAAGACTACTGGAAGTCAATTAATGAATTTTTGCAGGCTCTTTTTACAGATAATTTCATTATTTCTAAATCTCTTATATTATTCAACACACCTGTACCTCAAAGTGTTAAAAAGGTTAAGCTTCCCTTGTTATGGTCTATTCTAGCAGTGGCTAGGAAAATAATAACTAGAAATTGGATTTCAGATACACCTCCTTCGTTCAATGAATTTAAAAATGTTATGAATATAGTATGCCATATGGAAATAAACACAATTAGGACTAGAACAAATAGAAAAACATCTTATTTTATTGTATGGGATAATTTACAAAATTTGTTAAAAAAATTTTAATTTCAATAGCATGGTATTTTAATTTAATTAATTGATGTGATTGTAGTGGATGTCTTTGTAAATACTTTAGTTGTTTTGTTGAATATTATAATAATACCTATTTTAATTACTTGTATAAAATTGTTATGATATTTCTCTTATATGTTAAAACAATAAACCTGTTTTGAAAAAAAAAGAATATCATGCCATGCGCCCTGATAACAAAGGACCTGCTTTTATACAAAATACATAACAACTTTAACACACAAAATGGGCTTCTGATAGAAAACACAAACACAAATAGGCCAGCTTTATTCTTAGAATCTTTGAAAGCACTGACAATCATTACAGAGAGTGACAGAGATAAAGAAGGAAAAACGGAAAGAAACAGGTACACAGAAAGGCTGAGGAGACTTTGTAGGAAAGTGACTTTCTGACTCATATTACTGAAGAAGAGTTTATTTACACAGTGTATTAAAAATCAAGCTCACTGTTGATATTAAATACTATTTGTTGAAGCACTTTCTTTACCAAAACAAAATGACTGAGCATTCAACCAAGTGAATTGTACCATATATACAGACAGAGAGTGCATGATAATGTTGCACAGTTACTTAACTCAATTTTAATTTACCAAAAATTACACTTTTTTACACTTCTCTAACACAAACACAAATATCTCAGAACAAAAAGTCATAAACAGACATGTATAGTATTAGGGTTAGGGATAGGGGTAAGGATAGAGCTAGCATAATGTGAGTTGTCCAGTTTGGTGTTAAGATCAGGGCTCCAAGACTTCAGGATTAGCATTAGGGTTTGCACTGGAGTTAGGGTTGGGTTTGGGTTAATGCACGAGTAACAGTATTGCAGGGAGGATCCATATTTCTAACCCTAACCCTAAAAAGTACAAGTGTGCATAAGATCTCTCTCACACACACACGCACACACACACACACACACACACACACACACACACACACACACGCACACACACGCACACACACACACACACACACACACACACACACACACACACACACACACACACACACACACACACACACAGAGTCACACTCAGAACATTGAAATATTTGGTATTTCCAGACATTTTAGCATTCTGACACACTCACAATTCTGACTTACAAGACTCTGTGGACAGAAATGTTCCTCCTACTGATAGGGACCCATGTGATATGCATGTGTGTGCACATATAGATAGATATAGATACACATATTGATATACATACACAAACACACTCTATCTTTCTCTCAGCTGGTATAATAAAGATTGTTTTCTTCTGGCTGTTTCTCGCTGGGAGTAACTGCCAAAACCAACTTGTAACTTTTAATATGAAAAATATTCTGGAATTAACCAGCTTAGGTGCAATATCCTCTTCAGTAGGTGGAATAAAGGCTGCTCTTATAATTGTGTCATTTAACTTTTTCAAGTCAATATATATTTATATTGTGTTATTCTTTGTAATGACTGGAACCATCAGTGTAAGCTATTGAGTAGGTTCAGTTAGACTTTCAATCACTTCAAGAGCTTGCATTCCTTTACGTTCTGCCAGTATTTTGGAGAGGTGAGGAAATGGTATTCTTCTGGGTGTCATGAAGTCATATGAGACAGCTTCTGGCTTTAACATTATTTTCATTGGTTCAAAGCTAAGCAGACCAACATCACCAAACACATCCAGAATCATTTTGTTCACACTGGCAATCGGCCCCCAACACACATGCCATAGCTCTACTAAGGAAATTATTTATACATGGACTTTCCAACATATAAACCAATAAATCGTGCTTGTGCTCCTTTCACTCAGACATCTCTAGGAATTTAACAAAGGACTTGAGTTTGCCTGCATGCCCACATATTTACATACTCCCAATTCTACTTCATACAACTGATGATACTCTTGAGTGCAAAACAACACACAGTGCAGTAGAGTGATGCAAAACAAGACACAGTACTGTCAGGTGAAGCAAAACACCACACACTGCTGTAAAAACAAAGCAGCTAAACTGTGATAAGATGGGTGTGTCACTGGAAAGCCAGAGAGAGTGTTCTGCATGCAACTGAAGCTAGAATTTTATTGATTGACCTGGTAATGTGATTCTGCCTTTGGCTTTTTAAGCATTAAGTTTTCTCCTGTGTATTTCTGATTTCTTGTTTTCAATAATGTTTAATAACTTAATCATTCAATACTGAATGAATATTAACAAATAATTCTGTTTCAATATTGTAATCATCATTACTGTCTCTGGTGCTGCTAATCACCTTTGGCCTTTGGTTTGATTTTTTTTTTTTTTTTTAAGGCAAGCATTAGCTTCACAGACAAGGGATTTTATAATGCCTGGGTTGATTTTTTGTAGATGCTTTTGCTATGGTCTGACCAATACTTAAATCTATATATATAAAAATCATTAATTCTTTTTATAGCACTTATAAACCATTTTTTAAGGATTCATCATCATTGCTAGCGCCAGCTTTAACTAGCTGCTGTGCATATTCACTTTTAAACTGCTTAATGATGTTTTCTGCCATCTCTTGCAAATAAACTAAAAGTGTATTAATCTTTGCATGCCTTTCAAAAATAGTACCATCAAACTATGCAGACCCTCTTTCTCATTAACCACATGCAAAATAATCTTTCTACAAGATTGCTCCTGCAGCAAGAACAGTCTACCTAAAGAAGTTATTGCTTTAGACAATCTCTCACCATGTCAGAAAAAACTTGAAGAAACATCTTTTTCAACACTCAAAACATACTCATTTTAGAGATGTTGGATTATGAATTTCATTTTCGATTCAAGTTGCGAACATGTTTTATTACTTAGCATTTTCTTTAAAGATTTAATAAGTTACTGTGAATTTCTTTAGACTTTTGAAATATTATACATACTTTATATTCACCTATGTATCTTATTATGTATCTCAGAATCATGTGTTATATTATGCACTTGGTTAAAACTTGTAATATATATAGTCACTTTAGAAAATTGAAACACCATAACACTGAAATTCAAAATGTTGACACCAAAATCTTGAAAATTCAAAACACTGAGAACTCAAAACATTGAATCCCATAACATTGAAAGTACATAGGAAACCAACATTTAGTATATGCCAGCACAACTACATACAGAAACAAACAAAAAACAAACCATATTACACTTCTCCAACAATAAGCAGGGAGGCAAGCCCCCTGAACCCCGCATGTAGAGGGGCTGCATCCCCACATCCCCTGCTACTTAAATATATCAACTCCGAGGTCGCACTCTGATTCACATTGAAGAAGTATAATATGGTTTGCTTTTTATTTGTTTCTGTATGTACTTGTGCTGGAATATAGTACATGTTGCTTTCCTATGCTTTTTCCATATTGTGGGATTAAATGTTTTGAGTTTTCAGTGTTTTGAATGTTCAAGATTCTGGTCTCAGTGTTTTGAATTTCAATGTTATGGGCTTTCAGTATTCTAAAGTGAATCTCTCTCTCTCTCTCTCTCTCTCTCTCAATCTCTCTCTCTCTCTCTCTTTTGTAAATGCTTTTTGGTCTGGGTATGGCTGAAAAGTGCTAGTCCACCCACATAATTATCAAATGATAAATAAATAGTGTTTTCCTACTTTAATGTTTCTTTTGCTATATTTAACAGCAATTCAAATTGTCTGCATCTAGGTGAGGTTCACACATCAGTGTGTTTTATTTATTTATTTATTTATTTATTTATTTATTTATTTATTTATTTTATTTAAATTTGTTGACCGGGAGTGTCTGACTGGACGTGGGTCCATTTTCAGCGGAGGCCCGGGGAGAAAAGCTCCACAGTAAAATAAACAGACAGTAGTTACATTGGATTACATAGCGATTAACAATTTAACATAGAAATTACTTACAACATATTTACAGATGAAGAACATAGTACATCAGTAGACAACTAGAATCTTTATCTGTGAAGTACATAACAGGCATTAACAAATGTAACAATGAGAAGTTCCTGCTGTATAATAAGTACTAGGCTTATGAGCATCTGAGCTTGCTATCATCAAGGTAGTTAGTGGAGTGGAAAGAAAGGTAATAGTTGGATGGGGTGGATGATATTAGAGTGGGAGTTGCAAGGGCATAGCCAGCATGTTTTTAGGTGTGCTTTTAATAAAGTTTTGAAGTTGGTGCATGATGGTATGGAGGTAATTGTGGGTGGGAGTGAGTTCCATAATTTGGCTATGGCGCAAGAGAATAGTGCTTCACCAGCAGAGTTATTGGCTTTAGTGATCTGCAAGTGATTTTTGTTGCTGGATCTTAGTGGTCTGGTGGTGCGATAGGGTTGAAGTAGATTCTGGAGGGATGGGACATTTAGTGGATGGTTTACTAGTTTGTGGGCGAGTGAGAGTTGATACCACTGAAGGAGGTGAGGGAGTTCAAGCCAGCCCAGTTCAGCAAGTGAGAGACAGTGGTGACTACGGTAGGATGCCCCTGTGGAGAATTTGGTGATTTTGTTGTAGCAGGTCTCTAGCTTGTTTAGATCACATTGCCTTAGGTTGGTATATACTGGAGAGGCATAAAGTAGGGTGGAGATAAGGTGGGAATTTGCTATTGAAATCTTTGTTGCTTTGGTGAGAAATTGTTTATTTCTGTATAATGCTCCTAGTTTTTTGTGGACTTTTTTATGGTCATGGATAAGTGAATGTCAAATTTTAGTTTATTGTCTATTTCCACTCCTAACAATTTGGTGTGTTCAGTTGTTAGTTATTTATTTATTTATATAATTTGCTAACTGGGGTAGAGCACTGATCCCGATGGACCAATTTCAGTCTCAGCCCAAAATGTGAACACGCATCAAGTGGAAAAATAAAAATAGTTAATACAATAAAAAGCATGCTAAAAAAGGAATAGTTAATATTCAGTAGAAGAAATTATTTAAGATGGTAGTCAACAGAAACCGCTGTGTGGGATATTTTCATCAGTTAGAGTAGCAACACATTAGGAGTTAGGGAAGAGATGCTATTGTGAAAGTAATAGGCAGTATGTGTTTGAGATACTGGAGACTAGGTTATGTGACCTGATGCATAGCATTTAGTAGCAACTTGTGCTGTGAGATGTTCTTTAAGATGTGCCTGAAAGGAGGAGTAGTAAGAGAGATCTTTAAGATTTGAGGGAAGATCACTCCAGAGCTTGAGTCCAAGAGTAGAAAGAGAGTGGTTAGAGCACTGAAGTCTGTTTTTATGTGCTTGCAAGAGAGACCCTAATTGGTTATGAGATCTAAGGTTATATGACAAAGGCTGTCTAAATAAGCTAAAGGAAACAGATGGGCAGGGTTTTCTTTCAGTAGACAGGAAAAAATGTGAGAAAAGTAGTAGATTGGCTCATTGCTGAACCAGCAGCCATTTGGCTTTGGCTAATGCGGAACACTGGTGTTCATACTTTGGGGAAAAGATAATGAAGCAACAGATGAGTTTGATATTGTTTGGATGGTGGTAGATGCTACAGGAGGTAGGCAGTACTCAAGCTGGGCTACAAGAATTCCTTTGCCAATAGCATTTCTTGTTGAGCAGGAGAGAAAAGGGGAGATTTTGTTGGCCCAAATGAATAGGGAGTGTGACGATTGGGGAGAGATGGGCGAAGGCTGCCAGCCTAGTCAAATAGAATTTGATACATAATTCTATCAACTGTATAAATAAATGTAAAATACAGGCGTGTGTTTTTAAATGAAAGAAAACACTGTAAAATGTGAACTTCAAGATTGTTGCAACATTGCCATCTGCTGTAAGAAAAACCAAGCCAAGTATTTCAAATGTGTCTTTTTAAGTTGAAAATATCTTATGAATCTCTTTAATGTTTTACAAGTTGGTTCCAGTGTGTCTGGATGAAGGTTTCATGCCCATTGTTTTAAGGCTAAAGTTTATGACCAGAATTTAGATGTGGAAGGTGCTTTATTGCTCTAGTTTCTGTTAAAATATACATGTGAAATGTCTTCTGTTGCAAGTTTTTGTGTAGATGTTAGATTGCTAAATAATGCAGTTTGTTTGCCTGGGAAAACCTAAGTGTCAAAAATTATGTCATTTGGGGAGGGAACCAGCAAACATGTTTGTTAGTAATGTTTAAATACTATTTCTCAGAAGAGACTGGGAAGCATTTTGATCTTGATCTCCAACGTAACAGCACTCTGCCTTGTGCTCACATGTAAGTTTTAGCACTGTGATTTCTTGTAGGAATAGTTAAACCTAGTAAAGATTAATTAGGTATTTTTCTTTGAAATCAGACCGGTCCTACTGTATTATTTTAAGTTTCTGTGTGATCTCTGGACTCTTAGATATCTCTGTGGTGTAGTAGTTTTGTCTTGTGTTTTAATTATTTATTATTAAATATTTTTTAAAACCTTCTACCTGTGACTGATATGTGTAGAGATAAGCTCTAGAGTACATTGCATATTTATAGAGGTTATTGTAATAGGCCACTCTAAAGTAAGCCTTGACTGTTAGTCATACTACCATTGGATAATAATATTGCACAGTAATAATTGGACACCCTTTTAAGGGCCTTTTAGTAGCTGATATTATTAGTTGGGTGGTGGCAGTAATTACTACAGTATAGTCTGGGTAAAGGGGCACAGCTGGAAAATCTGTGTCAGCCTTTCCCAGGAGTGTCTGTGACGTAGTATAAATACTTATCTCAAAGTGTGTGTGTTGTGTCAGCTACTTGGACAGGGACAGGAAGCACTGGTTGGACAGAGAGAGTACTGGAGGTTTTAGCTTGCCCAGCTAGGCTGAGACCTGGACCCTCTAGCTGTGCCAGTGGGGAGTCTTATTGGGGACCTGGTGAGGAAGGTAGCAACCAGTCCCAGACTGACTGTGATCTCTGTGTGCACCTAAGGGAAATTGTACTTAACTGTGTGTATTAGTTATCCTTTTCTCTTCTATGAGACAACCTCCCTGGTGTTAGTGGTGGGGATTGAGGCTCCTTAATTACTGGGCCAGGGCACGGTCATCACATGGAGTATATCTTTTTCTGGGTGTTTTTGAAATTATGGTGGAAGTTAAGGTGAGGGATCAATCCAGACTCCTGCTGAATGGCATTGTTAAGGAGGTTAAGAATAAGACATGAGTTTGGTTTCTTTTGCCTTTTAGTGGAGGTTCTGAAAGGCATAGATTAAATTTTTGTGGAGTTAAGTAATATTTTTTTTTTTTGCTATTGAGACAATTAATGAGGGAGTGGGTTGGTTGGAATGAGAGATAAACATGTCATAAGAGTATAGTAAGATTAAAAGTTGAGGAAGGTCAAGTGTAAGCTTATTTATAAAAATGGAGAAAAGAAGAGGATCCAGTATGAAGCCTTGAGGAACTCCTTTATGTGAGGAAGTGGTGGCCAATGTACTGTTATTAAAATTTACTAAGAAATGTTGGTTGGATAGGTAATTTTGGAACAAGGGTATTAGGTGGTCGGCTTGGTCAAAAGCTCAAGTAACATCTATAAACATGGCTTCAGTATGAAAGCCTTGTCTGTAGCTAAAAAGACGTGATCAGTGATGAAGGCAAGTGCAGTGGAAGTACTGTGACGGAACTAGACACTATGTTTCTTGGAAGAGAGAAGGCAGTATTGGCTTATGTAGTGTGAGTGTCGATTATAGACCAGTTTTTCTAAGATTTTCCCAATGGTTGGGAGGATGAAGATTGGGCAGTAATCACTGGGTAACTTGGGGTCGGATATTTTGGGGAGAGGTATGCTTTTTGCTGTTTTCCATATATTAGGCACAGTGTGTTCAGTTAAAAAAGGCTGTAGATATGTAGCAGAGGAGTAACAATGCATTCCCTTACATTGGAATATGAACCGGGAGGGGGTCTGTCCTTACAAGCGAGTCAAGTTTTAACCGTTAAAGGAGACGTATTAATATCTTTGGTTATGATCTTTTTAAAGTAGAAGAGGGGAGTATAAAAGGGAGGTGAGGGAGAAGATGAGTGAGGGAGGGAGTGAAGTATGTGAGCTGATGGAGTGGAGGGTGGAGAGGTGAGGACTAAACTTTGAGGAAGAGTGAGCATTGGGATGAGTTTTACAACCTGTTAACTGGTTTACATCTGTCCAGAATTGTTTAGGAGAGTGAAAAAGTTTTGATTAATGTGTTCTCATATGATGGCTCTTATAATATATAGTTGTTAGTTTGGACCGTTTTTTTTTTTGGGGTGGGGGTTGTAATATTCTCTGGTAGAAAAAGTTGGATCAGACTTCCAGGAGTACCACACTTTGTCTCTGGGAGACAGGAGGGTTTTGAGTTCATAAGTGAGCCAGATGTTTTTCTTGGGCTTGTACAGTCTTGTGATTATAAGGGAGAAAGAGTCTGTAAATTACAGAGAAGTTGGGTTAAGAGCACTGTTAGGGTCTGAGGAGGACAGCAGAGGGTCCCAGTTGAGAGAGGATAGATTATGTTTTTAGTTTGTTAATGTTTACTCGAGATTTATGGAGGAATGCAATGAGTTTTGCAGGGGACTTTTTGCAAATCAAGGCAGATGTTGAAGCTTATAAGGCAGTGGTCACTTAGGCTGTGCAGGTGAATAAAGATATGAGAAGTACATGAGGGGTAGCCTGTAATTAATAGATCAAGCAGTGACTGATGTGATAAGGAAAGATTGGGTCTGGAGGGTTCATAGACAAGTTGTGAGAGATTAAATATATTGAGAAGTTTTGTGAGAGATCAAGGAGACTGAAGTTAAAGTCACCATAAATAATAAGATTTTTGATGCTCCAAATAGAGGAGGGTAAATCCTTGAGGAAGTTATCAAGCTTTTATAATGAAGCAGAAGGAGGGAGATAGGCAATAGCTGGAAGAACTGGCGAGCTAAACGGAGAGTGGATTTATATTAGTAACTAATTTGGGAGATAATCTGAGAGGTCTGAATTTGAGCAGGGAGGTCTATTCCTTTTAATTGGTTATTTTTATTTTTAATCTTATACTTTTTAAAATATGACCAAATACTAATTGGTGGCGTTTTACCCTTAGTTCTGAAAATGTTAAGGAAAGAGCTGAGGAAATACAAAGTTGTACCACTATGGGTTTCTCCTGGAATTTTTCCAATCATCAGTAGAAACTCGAATATCACTTTAGGCATAAAGGAATTAGGGGTCTATATTAAAAGCCTGAAATGACATATGCTGGAGTCTATGTATATCGACACATAAAGGTCGATGTACATAAAAAGAGAAACACAAAAACTGCGAAATTCGAAACACCGAAAGTGTTTCCTGGTTAGCAGCACGATAGTAGGGATAAGGAAATATATCCTTTTCCCCACTGTAGTGCGGTCTCGAAGTTGGTATGTTAAAGTAAGGGGGGTGAAGCCCCCTACATGGGGGTGCAGGGGGGCTTGCACCCCTGCAAAAATGTGTTAAAGCAATTATTTAGTGTAATTTTTTTACTTACCTGTGTAGTGCGTTCTGATGACGGAACTCGTTTGGCGTTTCAAATTTCACAGTTTTCGTGTTTTGCTGTTTATGTACTTCAACCTTTATGTGTCGATGTACATAGACTCAAACTTTTGTTGTTTGGGGCTTTTAATATAGACCCAGGAAATAGTTTTCAAAGAAACCCTATCTTTGTGAAAAATTAGATAAGGTTGATCCACCATGAGAGCTTGCAACTCAGACACTCATCTTGTAGAGGTCAGAGCAATAAGTAAGACTATTTTCTATATCAAGAACCTCAAGTAAGTCTGAAGTGCATGTTCAAACAGAGCAAAAGTTAGTTTTTCTAATGCAAAATGTATATCCCAAGGAGGAGCCACCTGTTTTCTAAGGAGGCTAGTTGTACAACACCTGTTTCAAAAACATTTTCACATGAGTTAATCGAAAAGGGGGGTCCGTAGAAAGACATGCTGAGCTAACAACAAATGAACCTTGACTGAGTAAGACAGGCCATAGGATAGTAACTCACACAAATAATATAAAACTCAAGAAACACTAGCCCTGAATGGTTTGCTGGTACCAACTAGAACATCTTTTTCATTGATAATATATGATTTTCTAGTAGCAGGCTTTCTTACCTCCATTAATGCCTGCTGCACATCCTCAGAAAAAAAAGGTGCCTAAAAGGTATTAAAATCTATTATCCAGGTAGTCAGTTGCAGTTGCTTGGAGTCAGAATGTATCAAACACCCCTAATCTTGAGTGAGAAAATCTAGTCTGAGAGGAAGCATACAGTAAATTCCTCTGGTCATTTCCAGAAGAAAAGAGATCCACTGTTGCCAGAGCCAGCATGGAATCACCGCAATGATCTTTGGGGCATCCTTCTGAATCTTCCGGAGTACCCTGGATATTAGTAGAAAGGGAGGTAAAGCATATAGGAACATTCCTACCCAAGGAAAACAAAGGCCTCTATCTTCCAGATCTTCTTATGTGGAGTCCTGGAGCAGAATTTTTCCAGTTGATTATTTAGATAGAATGAATGTTTCCCACAGATGGATCAAATCCTGAAAGACCCTCTGATTTAGTTTTCATTCATGAAGGTCTGTCCTGGTTCTGCTCAGCTTATTTGCCACACAATTTTGCTCTGGCAGAATGCAAGATGCCTGTATAGTGAGATTGTACTGAAAAGCTATATAGCAAGCTACCATGACCAGTCCAGAGAGTAAGATTTGGTTCCACTTTGTTTATTTTTATACCACATCACTGTGGTGTTGTCTAACAGCACTTGTACAGGTATCAGGGACCGGAGATGATTTAGAGAGATGATAGCATTTATGAGAGCTAACATCTCATTTAAGTTAATGTGTTTTGGTCTGTCTTTTTTTGGTCCAAAGACCCTGCACTTTTATCCCACATTAGACACTAACCCCCAAGCAAAGTCCAAGATGTCTGTTATGACTGACTGTGAAAGATTAAGAGTGAAGAATCAGAGACCTGGATTCTGAGAGATTTGGTGTCTATACTACATAACCTCCCTTTTCACAAGTCCTAGAACTGGAATTTGAAAAGTGAAGGGATGTTGGTGCTGGAACCATAGATATTTTATCTTCTATTGTAACTTTCTCATGTGGCATCTTACAAAGGGTATCATGAGCATCATTGATGCCATGAGTTCATGAATCCTAAGGAATTCCTTGCTGAGACAGAAGCCTGAGTGGAAAACCTCAAGAATAAATTTAAATACAGCTCTATTCTTCTGGTGGAAGAAAACTCTTTGAACTGGGGTGTCCAGAAGATACCACAGAAAACAATCTTGTGAGAAGTAGTCAAAAAAGTCTTCCAAATGTTCTCTTGGAATATCAACCTGTGTAGGAGATCCTTTGACCAAGTGATTCCTGACACATAGAAAAAGAGTCTACAAAGATAAGCAAATTGTCTAAATAAGGGCAAATGTGAGTACCCTCCACTCTGCAGTAGGCTATCACAGGAGCTTAAGACTTTGTGAACATTCTTGGAGCAGTAAATAGCCCAAAAGGTAAGGTACAGAACTGACAGCATGATCCAGGCACACAAACCCTTAAGAAACATCTGAAATCTGGATCTAGAGGAATGTGATGATATGCATATTTGAAATTCAAGGTCACGAGGAAACTGAAATGGAGAATAAGGGGTAACAAGTTGTAAAGTGACAGCATTTTAAACGTGGGCACTATGACAAACTGGTTCAGAAATGAAAGGTCGTGAACTGGTCCCCAAGAGGCTTCTTTGTTCTTTGTTAGCACCATAAACATCCATTAATAAAATCCTTCTCCTAACTACAGAGGAGGAATCCCCCCCCCAAGCCAACATATGCTGAATGACAGGAAGGAAAAAAATACTTCAGTCTGGAGAAACCCTGGACAGGAGGGAGAGAGTCCCACTGCCATGTGTAGAATTGATGGAATACTCTTAGAACTCCTCTGTTTGAAACAATCTGTTGCCAAAGAGAGAAATGGATGTTCAGAGTTTCTAGAAGAACTGAAGTACTGCTATGGATGGGGGTGTCTTAATGTACTGTCTTTTATTCTGTGGGAGTTCCTGCTTTTGTTTTGGAATCTCCCTGACACTGTTTTTTAAATGCCTGCTTACCAGAAGATGTCTGTGACTATTTATTTTGCTTTTTGTTAAAGTTAGATAAGGGAGTGTAGAATCTTTTGGTAAACATGGTGCAGGAGGGCTGAAAATCTGACAGATCCCTTGAATTAGCTTCCCCCTCTCATCACACTTTTTAATGACCTCTGCAGCAGCAGGTCCAAGAAATAGTCCTCTATCCAATGTAGAATTCAGAATTTAATTTTTGTCATCTTCTGGGGGAGGTTGTGAACACAGTCCATTAAACTTTTTCGTAACAGAATCCCTAGAAGTGGCATCAGTGAAGTAATGTGCACATTTTAACCAATGAGTAGTGACCTGAGAAATTGTAGAGGGCAAATCAGACAAAGCAGATTGTTCTTTACAAGAGGAAACTGATGCCAAAACATTCCTCATTCTCACAAATGGCCAGGATAAACTCCAACGTATAGGAAGGGTCAAGACCCCAAGCTAATCTCAATAAATTAATTCTATCCAGTGTCACTAAGACAGGGGAAGATATAGGTTTGATTTGTTTTTCTTTTGTTTTGTTTTTGATGGGAATTCCTCTAGAAACAGACCCTGAATTGCCAGTAATCACCTCTTTAGGGATGGGCACAGCTTTCTGGCTAAGTAGAGAGGCATTCCCTGCCCCTTCTCCCAGGATCAACAACAGTGGCTCTCTCCTGCCTCACAAGGCATACCAGCAGCCACAGAGGATATGATATGTCAAACCCCTGGTCCATAATGGCTGTAGGGACTACACCAGAGGGACCCAAGAAAAAAAAATTCAGTGATCCGAGGAGCCAGCTTTTTCAGAGACATTGACACAATCTGCAGCTGAGGCAAAATATCAGCCTGCTGTGGTGGCAAAGGTTGGTTAACAATCTTTTTTTCTTTTTGTGGCTACAAGAATTTACAATCAAAGAACTGATAGGTTGTTTCATAGTTAAGCTGAAAAATGTGCCTGATTTGTGGAGAAATTTAACAGCAAAATTCAGTAAACAGGTGAGTTGTGAAAAAGTAAATTTCTCCCCAATAAAACACAGTTAAAAGCACTGTAAACACCTACCCCAACCCAAAATGTAAAATAACATCAGTTTCTCTACAAAAAAGTAGTTTAGTTAAGATTTAACAATATTTTACTAACAAAGTAAAAAAGTGACACTCCCATTTAAAAGTAAACAAAAACCACATAACTGTCAATAAAAACACTTTTTCCTAGCTAAAATACAAAACTTTTACAGAAAATGTTAACTTTTCTGTCGCAAAAATAAAGTGGAAGTTTTTTTTTTTTTTTCCTCCAGAAGGGATCTTATCTGTCCAGCAATAGAACAGTGTTAGCTGACCATCAATCCTTGATACCCCACTAAGGAGCACTTTCTTCTGTGTCACAATAGCCCTGAAGGGCTTTGCACTCATACCTGAGTTTTTCTCAGCTCTAATTTAGGCATATGGAAGTTGCTCTAAACCTTTGAAAGCTGGCTGATCATTATCTCTTGGCAAGACATAACCCATATAGCTTAGGCTACTGTAGCAGAGACCAAATCAAGAACATCCTTTTATAAATGTGTAGAACAGCTTAGGAACTGTAAGACTAAAGGGTCAGTATCGCTCAACGTATAAGTATGGGCATGGCATCTAGGTCTAGGGGAAGTCATGGTGCTACTGTATTCAGCCCTTGTCAGACCCACCATTGGGTATAATGCCCCCACCAGTATGCATCTGACCAGGCACATGCAACAACTGGAACTCCACAGATCTTCCTCACAAAAAGAATACAAGACATAAACATAATGTCCTATGCAGATTACCTCAAAACCTTATCCTTATACTCTGTTTCCTATAAACTGCTGAGAGGCGATCTATGCCTAACATACATGATATCCTTGGATCCTGCTCTAATGGACCTTCTGTACATCTGCAAAATAAACAGCATCAGAGCTACTACACCTAAGGACCTAAACTTTGTGTACGACATAAATAAGACATGTTAGATGGGACAGGTATTTATCTCAGATAATTCCCATTCTCAATCTCCTTCCCATTCATGTGAAAAAGAACCCTTCCCTGACATTATTCAAGCGAAATCTGGATCAGTCAATTGGAAATAGGAAATACACCCCTGGTCTGCACCTATGCCTCTGCTGGATAGAGGCAGATGTTAAATCAAACCCTTGCTAGCATACATCCTTATTATAACCTTTAATACACAAATACTAGTGGGATACAGTTGGGTTCCTTGTGCTTATTAGCCTAGTGTACACTTACTAATGTATGAACCTATAAGGAGACTTGAAGTTCTTTGCACAGTTTTGTTCTGGACCACTGTGGGAGTGGCGCACCATATAGAGAGTGAGAAAGGTACAAAAACAATGAACTGAAATGCTCAATGCCTGTTTTTGTCAATTAACTGCATTTTATCAACAACAATTAACTTATTTCATTTTCTTTGGCCTTGTGACTTGAGTTGTGGTTGAAAAAGGTCCAAGAAAGTTCAAATCACTTAACTGGTTAACCATTAAAATTGAAATATATCTTGTAGAGAAGGCTTCATGATGAAGAAAGCAGGGGGCATATATTTGCTGAAAATGAAAGAAATTAAGCAGATATGTAAGTTGTACCAGTGTTACTGCAGCACTCTAGTGCTAGAAAGATTACTTTAGTGATTTCCAAGGATTGACAGTTATGTGGTTTTTGTTTACTTTTAAATGGGAGTGTTACTTTTTTACTTTGTTAGTAAAATATTGTTAAATCTTAGCTAAACTACTTTTTTGTAGAGAAACTGATGTTATTTTACATTTTGGGTTGGGGTATGTGTTCAAGGGTGATGCAAATATCTTAAGAAATAAAGGATATTTTATTTGACTAGGCATCAAATTTCCCATCTACAGATAAAAAATATATGCATAGGATTTAGCATAACTCCACAGTATTTGAGAACTGCACAAGTTAAATGCACAAATTTATTATAATCCTGAACCACAGATTAAAGCCGTACCATGCATATCCTTTTATAATTTATTAGAGTTCTTCCAGGGAATGTCCTATTAAGATATGGAAAAAAGAAATGAAAATTGATTGCCCTTGTTTTGTTTAACATGTGAAAATAAACATATAACTAATATGTTCACACTTCAAGGCACCAGAACAGAGCACTTTGTGAATCTGAGAAACAAATTACTTCAGGGAAATATAAACCAGCCCTGAAATATTTTCTGATTCTCAGTAACTAGACTGGAACCTTACAAAATGGAATTTATTTTCTCTGTTGTGGTGGGAGGTAAGCTAGGATCATTTATGTCAAACTGGGAAAACAGTTGCTAAAGGCATATGGATTTTAAAAACTATCATTAAAAAATATCCTTTTTTTCCTGCCTGACATTTCTTGTCCAATTTACTGCACCTTAGGAAATCAGAAAATATTAACCCGGTAAGTGTTAAGTGAGGAGTATGTTATTGGTAAAGTCATATTGAGGTAAAAGCCAGAGCATTATACACCATAACATTTGTGACTTATTGTGCTTAAAAATAATTCATTACAAAGGTGGAAACATGGCCCTACTTCATATTAGATGCATTCCATGCTTTATAATTGTCTTTTATCACTGCTATATGAAGCAAAAGCCCATTAAGGAAATCTCTAGTGCCATGTCATGGGTTGATGCATTTACAGAGCATTATCCTGTCTGCGTTATCTGGCACAGATCTCAATAGTTAATGATTGCTCCTCGATCCCTTATCTTTACACAACAGTACTCATCACTCACCCTCTAGCTTCTCACATTACCATTTATAAGAACTAATCTGTGAAGAAAACAAAACTATAGCCATGCTGTTCAAGTTATTTCTGGCTTTCAACACTGAGTATAGGAAAGTTTAACAATTCATCTGGAAAGAGTAGTCCTGAAATGTATCAAAAGGAAATGCATTCTTACTTCTAACTATCTCTTCCTTTTAATTATTGATAGTTTAATGTTAACCTGACAGCATGGCTTGGCTACAAAAGCTATGCTTTGTTCATATAAGCAATATGTTTGACTACATTATACATTTTTGGTAGGTAGTCCTAACATGAACTAGCCAGAATTAATATGATCATTATGCCTCCTCTGTTTAATGTATTTTCAGGATTTCTTGAATTCTAATTTATTATTTTATTTAATTTACTTTCCTTTCATCTGCACTGACTGTGGCACAGCACTATGATTTTGCCTCAAAGACTCCTTCTGGATTTACTGATTTTTTTTCATAAAGTCAGTTTTACACGTTATTAAATAACAGATCTGTTTCAAAACATATATTCCTTATCATAAACTATACAGAGACTAAAACCTGAATATCGTGTATTCTGAGAAATAAGAAAGCATACCACTTTCTGACCCACTACTGTGATTTTTAAAACCTAGTGCTATAATTTCTAAAGATCAGAGGCTGACAGGTATGTTGATTTATCACTTGATTTCCTTTGATTGTTTGTGTAGAGTTTTGCTTTGATTTGCTGAAAGCTTTACTGAATGCATTGCACTCCTGAGTGTGTCGACCTTAGGTGACATGTTAAACTGAGGGTTCCCATCTGTATACTTTAATGGTAGGTGCTGTGATATGTTTTACATCTACCTGGGCTATTGAAAATAGTAGGGGGAAGTTCCCCAATGCCCTGGCCATCAAGAGTCTCCCCTGAAAAGATGTTACTAGCCTAGTGGGACTAACCTGGTCAACAAAAGATATTTAAATTAAACATTTTAAATTAAATCCATATCTCTGCCCTAATTTCAAAAGTTCAAAAGTAAAGAAGAAAACAGTATTATGCATGCTGACATTTTGAACAGTGTTTATAGTAACTAGGGGGAGAAAGACGAGAAATGGGACACCAGAATGACTGTGGTGTGGGGACCTGGTCCATTCCCCTGCCTAGGGCCTCATTTGATGATGGGGAGTCCCTATATGTGTACCTGCATATCTTAGCTAATAAGAATATGCACTTGCAAATGGCCACAGATCAATAACGTAGAACATATTTCCCACAAGGACACAAAAGCATTGCTTATTGTGAAGCACATTGTATCACAATGGTAATTCTTTCTCCTTCTCTTACATGTTGTTGAATGTCAATTCCTTGAAGCTTCTACTGTATCAGTTCAACTGCCCAAAGCTTTATCTCAATAAAACTAAGAAAAAAATCTACCATTTTGTACAGGGACCTGCATCAAACATTGCCACTTGATAGTGTAATGATTTGGTCACATTGACTGATGTCGATGTGACACCCCAGTTGATGTAAAAATGGGGAAAAAAAAGGGGTTGATAACGACAATGATGATAAGACCCCCTGCACCCTTCTTGTGCACTTACTTATATTTACTAAAGCCATTGTTCCATAATGATAGAGAAAAGAGAAAATGTCACAGAAAATTAATCTCTGCCAGCATGCACATCCAAAAATGCACTAGCGGTAAATTTATATTGCGAAAAATAACTGAAGAATGCAAAGCTAAGAATATGAATTCAACAAATTGGAAACTCATCTACTTCACTCTCAGCAAAATGTAAGGTACTGGGAACTTGAACAGCCAGGAATTACTAAGAACAATTAACTTTGGATGCATTTTGATAGATTATTTTAACACCATAAATTGAAAATGATGGTTTAATACCAGTCTGTACTCCAGTAAAACCCATGGATCAAATGCAGAGCTACTGATATAGTCAGCAGACTCTTCTACGGCTACTTGGTAATATGGGTACAGATTCCTTCAAAAGATTATTTGAAGATTTAAAATGTGTGCCAGTTCACTGAACTGTATGCTTGACCTTTATTTTTGTTTGTATCCGATGCTAGAATTTCTTGACACACACTTTCGCATGATATATATTAGCTTAAAAATAAAATGTCAAGCATTCAATAGAGTTAAGCATGTTCAGTACATACATGCTTTGGGAGATGTGAAATCATCTTACTACTGTACTCTTCCCTTATCAGACCCGTCATTGAATACACTGCAATGGTATGTACAAAACCAAGAATATCATTCAACTTTAAAGATCATAACGATTTTTAACCTCCCTCCCTCCCTCTCAGAATATAAAGGTCTTAAATCCCTCAACTATCCCAATAAACTAGCACAGAACCCTTTAAATCAGTATCCTACTAACTGCACTGTGGTGAGCTGTTTTTTCTCATTTTGAGCCTTGAAAAACCCAATCCTATCTGACCTCCCATGTCTTTGCAAAACAGCACCTCTACAAATACCCATACTAGGGACTCAAATTTACAACAACAAATTATTTAACACTCGTTGAATGGATAGTTTCCTTACTTAAGGTATTCCCAGCCTATGGAATAAGTTATTATAGGTCAAGCAAAGCACTACTTTGTGTGCCTTTAAGGCAAGACTTGATGATTTGTTGAGTAGACATAAAATTACTCCAGTGTTTGGGAAGTGGATGCTATTAAGTACTCATACAAGGTGGCAGGAACTTGTGTGTCTACTTAAAGGTGCATATGACTAGGCCTCTTATAGTCACTGTGATCACTTGCCTAGTTCAGTTCTTATGTACCTTTGCTCCTATATTTGGTCAATAAATAAACTGAAACAAAGCACACAATGTCTTTGCCAGGATATTTTGTAGCAACATCTGACATCTGATAAATAATATCAAAACTTGCTGATAGAAAAAAATGAAAGCTTTGATAACTTAGGTACCTGATCTGACTGACAAACTACAACCTACACAGTTCATGTCTGTCAAAAAATAAAAACAGACACCATTCTTAATCTGAAAAATTGATTATGTATAGGTGACACAACAGGGCAGCAGTTAATGCTGCTGTTGCATTGCAGCATTTGGTTCTCCAGCTTGATTCCCAGCTGTGTTGCCTTCTGTGCAGAGTCTACATGGCCTCCCTGTGTTTATGTGGGTTTTTACTTCTATTTTTTCCTGTAATCAAAGACATATTGATAAGCAAACTGGCAGTACTGTAAAACTGCTATTTATGCATGTGTGCATGGTATCCACATTTGTGTGTATATACATTCTGTGATAGATTGGCATCCTTCTCAGGGCTGGTTCTCTGTCTTTTGCCTGTTGGTTGCCAGGATAAGCTCTTGATGTCCCACAATTCTAGGAAGATAAAGCAGATAGGAAAAATGAATATGAGTGAATGGTACTTGCGTATTATCGTAACCACCAGGTTCTAAACAACTCACTCTGTAGTCGTGCATGCTACAGATGGACAAACAACATTACTACAAGTAAAACTGCTTCTGCATTTCACTCAAAGTGAGAACTATTTCAGCAGTGGCACCATCGCCTAAATCGGTTTGCATTTAATGTAATTATTAAACTCCCTTTTGGAACATTTCCTTCCACAGGTTACAACATAGTGACAAATCAATCACCATTGGTTTGAACAATGAGTTACATAAACTATGTAAGTAAATCTTGTAAGCTATACCAGTAAACTTCTCACCACAAGAAATCTGGTCATAGCGTAAAATAATAGGGGGGAAAAGGCCCAAAAATACGGACAGCTTTTAAATGTTGATTTTATAAACTTAGTTACTAGAATAACAGGTTTTGCAATACATTTTTGACAGGTATAAAGTTTGAAACTCAAATGCGTGTCATTATATGTTGAAGACCTGCAGTCATTTAAATTTTAAGAAATGCCATTGCGGTTTTATCACCAACTGCAAACGATGTGGCACATGTAAATGTTTTATTTTCACATTTTGTTTGAACCACTAGTAACCATTGTAGAGCTACTCAATGCAGAGATTGTGGTTACAGGTCAGGTGTGTGTGACTGCGACAATCAGACTCTCACAGCAGTAAATTTTCTTTCCAACACCTTTTTTGGCCCATTGTGTCCTGCAGTGAGTTGTTTGTAACATGGCTGTGATAATACGTAAGTATATGAAACAAATATAGATGTCAAATAAAGACATTTAAATATAACAAAAAACAAATGAAATTTGGTAACAAGCCAATTTGTCCAGGGACATCAGAAGGGGGTTAGACAATTTAGTGGGAATTAAGAGTGCAGGAGGGGAGGAAAGGGTTAAATGAAAAAGGGGGATGATCAAGAGGAAATGAGGTAAGAGAAGGGAGGGGCTTAAAGGGTTTTGTGTAAGAGTAACTGGGCAAGGAATCACATTTTGTCATGAACTTGCTTAGTGCAGGATTACTTCTGTGATCTACGGTTGCCACCTTTTCAAATGCCCAAAGAGAGACATTTTTGGTACAAACATCAGATTCTGCAGGCTGAAATATACCCACAGCCAGTACAAATGACAGAAATTCACTTTTTTGCCTAAATAAAAGCTTATTCTTGTAGCATTTTAGTTGCTTATTCTGTTTCTTATGGCATTTAGGTGTTTCAGATACAAAATAACTGTTTTATGAAACTATTACATAAAGTATAGGAAATAATTTTGTCCTAAAATCTCAGGACATTTGCCATTTTTACAATTTTTTTGCAGGACACAACTGCCCAAAGAGGGACTGTCCCTCACAAAGTGGGACAGGTGGTAACCCTAGTAATGATCTGAGGTAGGCTGGTGATCAGGTAGGCCTTAGGTGATGAGCATGAGGGGTGAGGTGAGTAAGCCCCTGTTTTTTTTTTTTTTTTTTTGCTCAAGTGGGTGTGGGTTTTTGTGGGTGGGGGCTAGTTGGCACCAACTTAGGGGAATAGTAGGATTAAAATCATAGCTGTAAGGGATGTAACAGGAGATAAACCTATTGTCCCATTTGTAGTAATGGCAGTAATTGCTCTTAGGGGTTTGTTTCCTAGGAGTTACTCTCACTCAGTTGCAGCATGTTTTTCCCCTGTCGTTATACTAAAAAAAAAAAACAGGTACTTGTTTGAGAATCAAACCCAGGAAGGCTGCAGGGTCCAGGAGTAGTAGCATTAAACCTCTGCACCAAACTATCAGAAATTTCAGCATAGTTGCCCCGGGTTTAGTTATAGGTAATGCCTTTATCAGTAACATGGTTCTGCAGACTTTTTATGCCTGCCGTGATGGTGGTTGCGGGTTTTACTCTGCCGGTGGTCTGGGATGGCTTGCGGTGGTGAAATATCAACTCCTAGTCAGGGGTTGCCTCTGTGGGCACATCGTTATTGTTGTGCAGTAGCTCCATATTAAAGGTTGATTAACATGTTTATCACATTGATAGTTTAAAATAGCTTGCATGTCTTGTTCATTTGGTTCTGGTATTTGAATCCACAAAGTAGCATAAGTTATCTGATTACTTAAATGTACTGCTTAAGGCTTGTGAACTGTGAGTCAAAATGAATTGAAACTCATCTCATCTTTCAAGTCCGTTGGATGCTTGGTCATTGCTGAGTTGTAGCACTTGTTTAAGGAATTTTCACAGGCCAGGAGACTGTCCACGCAGGTGCAGTGAGGCCTTCACTGTTAGGGGGGAGTGGTTACCATTTAATTTAACCAGAGCCTAGTTGATGCTAAATTTGGCTGCTCTCTTATTACACCTTTACTTCCCTGGGAGTGAGCTAATTATGTATATATATAAAAAAAAAAAACCTCGACCATCGTTCCATGGTCCACTTTAGGAAGATGTGTCTGTTTGCCTGGATGATGTCAGCAGGCAAGTTACCACTTTTACAGGGATGCTTCTGTGATGGTACCTCAGAATTCAGAGAAACTGGGCAAGCATCAGTGGGAGTGGAATAGCGATGGCTGCACATAGAGTGGAATTGGGCACATGTCGCTGGTTAGTATCTCAAGAGGTAGTCCGTTCATCGGTCCCTGATTTTGACTCTGATTTTAATTTGGCCCCTCTTAATCTCATCTAAAACTGGTGAGTTTTGGAGGAAAGGCAGTTAACTGACATTTATTACAAGGATGCCAGTAACTGACGGGGACTTCCTCACTGCCAGATACTGACTCTAATATTTGAAACAGGATCCTCATTATTATTGCTCTTGTCCCTCCCTGTTGTTGTGCTGGTATCCGTAGGGTTACCTCCTGCCCCTTTTTGTGAGGGACTGTCCCTATTTGGACAGTGTTGTCCTGGGGGGACTATAAAATGACAGATGTCCTGAGATTTTAGGACAAAAATATTTCTTAAGTTTTCTTTAATAGTTGCATAAAACCATTATTTTGCATCTGAAACACCTTAATATTATAAGAAATAGAATAAGTATCATAAATGCTACAAGAATAAGCTGTTATTCTATAAAAAAAGTGAAGTTTGGTCCTTTGCACTGGTCATGGATATGTTTTGACATGCAAAATCTCATGTTTTGACAAAAATATCCCACTTTGGGCAACTGAAAAGGTGGCAACCCTATCTGAGCATTGAGGCAATGAGAGCTGAGCTCGGTCAGAATTTTCTGATAAACAATTGATTGTGGTTTCAATAAGGTGCCATGCTTGGCAGTTCACCGTAGTAATAGTCACACACAGTAGCCTTCGTAATCATAGTTGTGCGTGTGGACTTAATCCTGTTATTAGCAACTAGCATAAGTAAAAATCCTAGGGCGGTTGTTTCTCACAGTGAGCAGTGGAAGGGCTGTGGTTATGATTTTCACTGAGTTGAAGTGTATGGGGACACCGTATTCCTGGGGATTACTTGTAGCTGCTTGAGTCACTAGGTTGCTGCTCTTAGCCTTGTGAGAGAGACATATGCAGACTTTTAATGTTGCTCTGGTGAATACGGGGTGCTGACTGTTCCAAGCAATGCTAAACTGTTTCGACATGGTCTGTTTTTTTTTTTGTTTTGTTTTGTTTTTGAGGATGAAGAATGGAGTCCTGAAACAATTGCAAGACTACTTCACCAAATACCACTTCTGGTGGGTGGAGAAGAGGGGCTCATCGGGCATGGGTGTCATTTTCAGCAACTTAGTGGTAAATCATTAAAGGCTGCAGTTGGAAAATGATAGACACTTACCATTCAGAAAATCTTGATAATGCAAAACCCATTTGATCAGCAAGCAGTCTATTTAAAAATTGTCCCACTTTGGGCCTTGTCTCACTTTTATTTATGGTCTTATTACTTTTTGCTTTTAGAGGTTGAGGGGTATTGCTACTGTATTGTTGGGATAACTGGAGTTTTGACAAAACCTACTGTTCTTCTCAGCAGGTAGTAAGCAGTTCAATGGAACAGTTGCCCTCCGTGCATGATTTGAAGTGTGATAACTGCAGGTTGGGAGGTTTGGATGGCTGGGTTAGAGAAGTGGATGGTCATCTTTTAAAGTCTGCAACACTGGTTATCTGTCAACTTTTAGTTACCAAAATAAAAAAATCCCTATTTCTGCAACTTTCTCCCACTTTACTTTACAGCTGGGTCCAGATAGTTTGCTCAAGGAGGTTTTGTGGTATGGTTAGCTTGCACTTATTGTTATGTGCACTATAGGGAAAGTACTTCTGCCCAGCTGAGGCAGAATGGCCAGACCTTATCTCATTAGATTGGCTATTGTGAGTGTGGAGGGTTCTTGCTCTAGAGTTCACAGCATACCTCTCAACTGCCCAGGTTTTGCAGACTGTACAGATTTTGCCTCATGTTTTTGGTCTGTTCCTCAACATTTGTTGGTTTTGGCAAATCATCAGGATGAGCTGATGACTGAAGTCAGTGAATAGTAACATACATTTGAGTTTCGGATTTCAAATCTTTTAGACAATTTATGTTAACACATACTCTGTTAGTCTAGCAACTTTTCAGGTTTGTAAAAACAATAGTTAAAATCTTTCTCTGTTTTGGGGCCTTTGTCCCCTCATTTGATCAGGCTTGTCCAGATTTCCTGCAGTAAGAGGAAAGGTATGATTCCCAGATATGGCAGATAGCATCAGTTGTATACTTTAGTTGAATTTTACTGTGCTTGGATTCATTCACCCACATGGGCTTACTTCAGGTTGGTTGTGCTATCTTGCAGTAATGTTTCCTGGAAGGTTTGCAGTACATGTGTTTTATACTCATAGTGCAGAGTATGGCTCCTTTACCAAGTGAATTGAGTATTTAAATGCATGTCAGAGTAGGGGAACTGTTGTGTTTCTTCTGAGAACAAGGAGATGGTGAGGATGGTTGCAGCTCCAATCCTTTACTTTGTGAACCCTCATGCTGGGCGCAGTGGAGAATGCTGGTAGTTCCATCGGATGGGAGGCGGAGGTTGGTGAATTGATTGAGTCAGAAGAAGTACACTCCAGAGGATCTGGGTACAATTATGTAAGGCTGTGTCACACTGAGGCAACCTTGAACTGAAACCTCTTACAAGTTGGTTAATATTATAGGGGTAATGTCCGTTAAAGCTTTTCCTCTTTAACACGGATGGTACTGCAGGTTCCATAAACTGCTATATGGGCAGAAGTATGGGATGGTTTAAATTTTCTTTACCTTTATTGTTTCGCCTTTCATTGTCATGATGTGGAACACTGACCCTTATGGGGAAACGGTAGACAAAGGAACAGTTGCTATGGCTCAAAAAAAAAAAAACTAGGAATCTCATACAATGGTTAAGAAGTGGTATTTCATTTATGGAACAGGCTTTTGGGTATGGTTGATGATTCAGGTAGGCCCTGGTCAGCACCTAGTGTCACTAAGAAGTTTTGTTTGTGTCTGTATGCAGATAATTACAGCTTTTTCTTTCTTTTGCAGATGAAGCGCAGAGAGACTATCAGTGATGAGGTTGCAGATGGAGAAGTGCAGAGCAGTTATTCGTTGATGGTTTAGTGGAAGCGGATTGGCTATGGGGTGAATTCTGCTGAGGTGAATGCTCCCGCAGCTGGAAGAGTGCATAAGGAGATTGCAGGTAATATTGCATTATTAGGGGCTCTTAAGGCATGTCAGAGTTGGTGTGGCTGGTGAGTAGTGTGGGGATAAGTGAGGATGAGTTATGTGAGGGGCAGAGTGAAACAAGTTTGGAGATTGTTTATGATGACTTCGAGGTTGTCCACAGGTGTGGTGGAGTCAACAACGTGAGTTTGGGACACATGTTCTGGACATAATAGTTGAGTTTCTGTGCTCCTGTGGCAAGGCTATGCAGATATGTTGGCAGTGTCATTGCTTGGTGGCCTACATGATGGAAAGATGTTGGGAGGGGGTATGTTAATATGTAGAGTTTCAGTTGTCTGGTGTTGAAGGTTAGTTGAGGTTGTGGGAACTGGTTAATTTTCATTTGGACAATAGGGTATTGGTGTGAAACCTTGGCTTTGTCAGTTCAGGTTTGGTTAGGTCGGTATATGATAGGGCATTACAGGATTTTCTTAAATTTTTTGTTTGGGAACAAGGTAAGGAGTTCAGCTGGTGAGTCATATATTTTGAAGGTTTGGGGTAGGTTGTGAAGATGGGTGGATTATGGCTACTGGCAAATTTTGTTGTACACATTGGAGTTGTTAAAGTGATGTCCATGGGGTTGTGATCTGTGGGGCTGTGTCTTTTTGAATGTGCTGGCTTTATGCATGCATCGAATTCCATTAACAGGATGGTGCATTGGCCAGGAAATGTCATGTCCACCATTGGTTGTTTTACCCTGTAACAGAGAGTGCAGTGTTTGAATAATTAAACTGATCAGTGTAAAAAGAAAATCCATTGTAGGTGGACATGTTTGATTTTACAGAGGTCTTACAAGGGCATGGGTTTTATTTTGACATTGCCTTGGGTTCATTGGGTTAATCTTATCAAGTGAGGCAGCTGATTGCTTCGGGTAGTTGTAGGTTAAAGCTTTGAGATAGTGACTATAGGCATCTAGTTTGGCTCATAGAGGTGAAGTGCACTGGATGATGTTTTGGCTTCAGTTTTCTGTAAGGTTAGGTGAGTTGTAGAATTTTGTTGGAAGTCTGGCTATGAATGAGGGGGAACAGCCTGGTTAGGCTGTGGGCGGAGAAGAGGGTCAGGCTTGCAGTCTTCTGTTCCCCCTCTGATGTTGGATGTTCATTTCAATGAGTTTGAAAAGGAAAGTGAGCAGTTGGAGACTGCTAGATAAAGAAATAAGCAAGCGGAG
The DNA here is from genome assembly GCF_019279795.1 of Protopterus annectens. NCBI lineage: Eukaryota > Metazoa > Chordata > Ceratodontiformes > Protopteridae > Protopterus > Protopterus annectens. Next base: position 556,369,682 of record NC_056746.1, read on the forward strand.
GTAAGGATGCTGCTTATTTGGTTGGATGTGTAATTAAATAAGAGGTAAATGAAGTGAGTGGTGGGACTCTGCTACATAAGTAAGGGAGTGGAGGTGTGGACGCTGGTTACTCAGGATGAGCAAGATCACACTGTCCTGATTAGCATTACATGGATGTTTATGCTGTGATTAAAATCAGCTATACTATGTTCCAGTTGTAATTAATAAATATTGGGTAGCAAAGTTATGTTCATAGAAGTATAATAAAGGTCGTCAAACGTCATTCCGTGTGATGTGTTTATTGAAGGGGACCAGGACAAATGAGGTTTGGTAACAAACCAATTTGTCCAGAGACATCTTCAGAAGGGGGTTATACAATTTAGTGGGAATTAAGAGTGCAGGAGGAGAGGAAAGGGTTAATTGAGAAAGGGGGATGATCAAGAGGAAATGAGGTAAGGGAAGGGAGGGGGTTAAGGGGGTTTATGTAAGAGTATCTGGGCAAGGAATCACATTTTGGTGTGAACTCGCTTCCCTCCCTCCCTCCCCCTCTTTTTTGTGGAATGGTACTTTATCAGTTGGGCAGGACGGAGAAGAGGGTCAGGCTTGCCCTCTTCTGTTCCCACCTCTGATGTTGGATGTTCATTTCAATGACTTTGAAAAGGAAAGTGAGTAGTTGGAGACTGTTGGATAAAGAAATAAGCAAGCGGAGGTAAGGACGCTGCTTATTTGGTTGGATGTGTAATTAAATAAGAGGTAAATGAAGTGAGTGGTGGGACGCTGCTTCATAAGTAAGCTATTTTTAAATGAAGTGAGTGGTGGAATACTGCTTCATAAGTAAGCAGGTGGAGGTGTGGACACTGATTACTGGGTCAGGATGAGCAAGGTCATGCTGTCCTGATTAGCATTACATGGATGTTTATGCTGTGATTAAAATCAGCTATGCTATGTTCCAGTTGTAATTAATAAATATTGGTTAACAAAGTTATGTTCATGGAAGTATAATAAAGGTTATCAAATATCATTCAGTGTGATGTGTTTATTGAAGGGAACTGGGACAACTAATTATTAATGTAAAATGTCAGTTAAGTGGAGTGATGACATACCCTAAGGTTGTGTTACATAATTTTTTTGCATAATACTTTGACTTTTATATGTCTAAATTCATTACTTGTAGTTCATAACACTAAGAATAAATTAAATGAACTAAAGAATGCAAACTTAAATAATAAAGTATGAGTTGTATGACAGAAAGCAAAGTGACATATATTTATGTCAAACATTATGCTTATATAATATATGCAGACATGCACCTCTGTTGTTAAGAACCTGTTTTACATTGACTTTTGACTTTGGAAAGTAGAATGTATTTTTCTTTGCATGGTGTGTCTGAAGTATGAAAATCAAACCCTAGGATTCATTAAACTCCATGCAGGAATAGTGCTATTCCTGCACAGAGCGGATTGTGCCAGTGCAGCATAGCACCACGCCTTGCATATTCATAAAAGGCGCACTGCTGTATAACCTGCACGGGCACGATCCATGAATGAGTGCAGGGGGTGTGTCCAAGCATTGCTCGCACAGTAAACATGCCCCCTGCACTTAGGAAGTGTGTATGGCACTTTGAAAAGAAATAAATACAAAAGAAATGCTGTGATTACTGAGACTGCAGGCACGAACTGGATAAAATCTTCGCTTTATTCAACACGCAAATAAAAAGCACATGAACGCCTTCAATACAACTATGCGTTTTCGTCCACACAAATCAGACTTCATCAGATGAATTGATTAATTATCTTAATTGTATTTATACAACTGTTTAAAATAGTAAGCCAATGAAATCTCTTAATTTCATTTTAAATACACAAATCATTTTCTAAATGGGCTCATGAATATTAATCACTACAATTACATTCTATTCTTGTGGATTCAACAAAATTAATTACTAACTTTAAAACTTTGAAAAGAAAAACAGTGTCTGGGGACACTGTCAGCATACCCCCAACTGAACAGATATCTGCAGAATGTCCAGATTTGTGTCCTGGCAAAGAGCTGAGGCTCAAAGTCATTAAATAATGACAAACATATAAGTGTAAGACCCCACATCTTCCAAGTTAGTCATGCTAATGCAAAACCTATTAGTCATCAGCTTCCCAAGTTTGTAAGAGCAATATTTAAAATCTGTCCTCTTTGCCCTCCCATCATGTTAGGCTTCATCCACATTGTATGCTGTCAGAGGTGGAGAGGTGTGACTGTTAGCTATGTGCACATCCCCTAAACTAATAAAAATAAAACAAATAATTATTTTTTCCGTCCCCACTAAAGTTTAAACATAGCTAAGCAGGTGTGAGTGTCATGCAGCTGTGTATAGCATAGCTTAAACATCCAAAGGAGCTAAATAGAAATATATAACCAAACTAGTCAAAGTGAAATAGTGTAGAGGTTAAAGCTTTTGCTTAACATGCAGTCATTCACGGTTTGAGCCCCAATGCAGTATATTCATTTTTATATATGAAAACAGCACTAAAAGTATATTTTTTCATAAATAGGTAGTGAATAATATATATTTGTTAACCTGTGTAGTGTAGCAGGTCCAAATGTAAGGTGTCAGTGTAGTACAGATGTGAAACCCCCATATAAACACAAGTGTCCCATACAGTATAGCCACAAAAGAATATAATTTAATGAAAGCACATAGGGGGATGTTTTGGAAGGAAAACATACATATCATAAGATGTCATTAAGAAAGAATCAACCCCACAATCCTGATAGTCCATAAAATGAAAGCTGAACAATGCTAAATTGTGCTCAGCTATGCTTAGCCGGAGTAAGCATTGCTTAAATTTGTATGCTTAGCAATAATTATGTTTAGGAATAATTAGCATAGCTAAGTGGATTTGCGCACTGTTAAGCAATGCTTAACATCTAGCCCTCTAAGCAATGCTTATCTGTGCTAAGCGGGTTTGTCCACCACTTAACTTAGCTCAGCATATTCAAAATCAGCCAATCAGGGCAAAGGGTGGGAATACAGCCCTATTTAAACCCCACAGGTGGGAATACAGTCATAACCAGTTGTAGCTAATCACTGCAGGCACTATGGCTGGTGTTGGTGAAGGTGTGCTCTTTTGGGCACAGTGTTGGGGCATTCAGGAGTCCAGGGTCATGGTTGGACTCCTTGTAAAACACCACGATGGGTGACTGCTGTAGGACCAGTATCAGGGCTCCCAATACAAAGCAGAGGCCTGGGACTGTCTCGCACATGACCTTCCAGTGCTACTGGTATCCCTCAGCCTGGTGAGCAGGTCCAGCACCATTATGCTGACCTGAAGTGTAGGAAGAGGGACCTCTTGGACCAGTGGATCCAAGATGCTTGGGCACAGAACGTCCCAGCAGTGTGTAAGTATCAGTATCAATTATTGTGTAAGAAAGTCCAGCCTAATTATCAGATGGATAGGTATGCATAAATGTTTCTCTATCTCCTGTACAGCTGCAGATGAGAGGGCTGTGAACGTGAATGCCCACACCAGCAAGCTACTAAGGCTGTGTCGTGAGGCTAGTGAGTACAAATTTAGCTTGCAGTAGTCAGGGAAAATAATTAGAAAGGCTGCCACTAGTTAGAAATATGTATTGCTTGTACTGAATAAATGAGACATTAGCAAAGTAATATTGACATATCAATAAAAGTGTCAGTACCTGTCAGTGAAAATCAAAACCCCAGACTGTTGTATTTACTTTGCTATGTGGTAGTATGAATCTGAATGTGTACCAGTTCAGCACAGAAACTATAGCTTTGACAGCATTAATTAATTGAGGGTCATCTGACAAAGATTCTGGAGTTGTAAAACAGATTAACCATAAGAAATGTTCCATGCACCAAAAGGTATTTATTTTATTTGATTTATTTATTTATTTAAGTTTGATGATCAGGGAAGTACACTAGGCCAAGAAGAGCCCATTTTCAGTGGAGTCCCAGGGAGAAAAGCTCCACAATAATTGCAAGTTACATTTCACATGTTACAAAAGGACATAGTTCATACAGTTAATTAAACATTTACAGATAAGCTCCATGATATTTGCAAATGGCTTGTCACAATGTTACAAAAATGAAAAGACATAATTCAATACTGAAATTTCAACATTTACATAAAGTGAATATTTTTGTTATAAACTCAATTGTAGGTTTAACATTTCAAAATATCTAGCTACTAGCCATTAGTAGGTTAGGAAAATATTATGCATGGAGAGGGTAATAGTATATTTGAGACTGGAGAGTATAGTACAATAGCTATTAGAGAGAAAATGAGTTTTTGGTAGGGTAGGGATTGTTTAGGATGGGATGAAGTAATAGAGGTAGATGGATGAGTCAGTGCAAAGTGGAATGGGGGAGGGGTTTAAGTTGGAGCGCAGCAAGGGCATTCCCATTTGGAAGAAAGATGAAAGAGTAGCTGAAATTTGAAATTTGTATGGTTAAGTAGGTTGCATAGGTGTGTGAGGAGAGAGTTCCACTGTTTAGCTAAGGAGTGGGACAGCAGTAGATGGCCAGGAAGTCATACAGGTTTGTGGACCTGAAGGAGATTTTGGTTTTTGGATCTGAATGAGCGGTTGGCAATGTAAGGTTTTAAGGAAGTAGCTAGAGCTGGGCAGTTGGCAGGTTTAAAGGGGTCTATATCAAAATCATGAAAGATGGAAACCACAAATACAAATACGTCAACACGTAAAGAGCAAACTACCAGAAGAGTGAACCACCTAGTAAGCGAAAACCAAAACATCGAACAGATTTCCCTAACCAACAGCGCCATGCAGGTATACCTAAACTAAGTACAAAAAGGTAACATAACACACTTTTGCAGGGGGGAAAGCTCCCCTGCACCCTCCATGTGGGGGGCTGCTTCCCCCACACCCCTCCTACTTAAATATACCAACTCCGAGATTGAAATCATTCCCAATGTCAAGCTTCTTGACATAATTATTGATGAAGAACTAAAATTTGACACCCACATCCGCTCTGCAATCAAGAAAATACACCAAAATTTAGATCTCCTCTAAAGGCACAACCACTTTCTACGCCCCTCTACCCATCAAACTCTTGCATCCACCTTCCTACTTCCCTCCCTTATGTATTGTGACCCTCTTTTCACCAATCTCCATCTTGGCCTTCAGTCCAAACTTGAATTCTGCTACCACAAGATCTCCAAATTTGCAACCAATTCAAAAAACCCATCCCACCACTGCCACTCCCTCCTCACCCTCAACTGGCTTGAACTACCCAACTACCTCAGTTACATACAACTCAACATTGCCCACAAGCTCATCTTAAAACCATGTCTATATCAAAATCACAAAAGACGGAAACTGCAAATACTATACGTCGACAGGTAAAGAGCGAACTACCAGAAGAGTGAACCACCTAGTAAGCGAAAACCAAAATATCGAACAGATTTCCCTAACCAACAGCGCCATGCAGGTATACCTAAACTAAGTACAAAAAAGTAACATAACACACTTATGCAGGGGGGAAAGTCCCCCTGCACCCCTCATGTGGGGGGCTGCTTCCCCCACACACCCCCACTTAAATATACCAACTCCGAGATTGCACTACAGTGGGGAAAGGGTATATTCCCTTATCCTCAGAATTGCACTGTTGGTCAAACAAATCCATTTGATGTTTTGCCTTTCACTGACTAGGTGGTTCACTGTTCTGGTAGTTCGCTCTTTACGTGTCAAGGAGGGTGATGTTTTGGCTCTGTATGGTGAATGTGGATTTGTCAATGGAGTTTTTGGTAGGGGAACAAAACATTAGTTTGTTTTTATTTGCATTTAGTGCCAGATGGTTAGACTGCATCCAGGTTTCTGTTTTGGAGAAGGCTAGTTGGGTTTTTGCTAGGAGCTTGGAGGGGGAGAATGCTGAGCAGATGATTGTTGAGTCATCTACATATTGGATGATAGATGAGTCTGGAATGGATTGTTGAAAGTTGTTAACGAATAGGTTGAAGATAAGATAGCCAAGAACAGAACCTTGTGGGACACCTGTGGGTGTGGGAAGGAAGGAGGAGGTTGAACTTTTCCATTGGACAGCTTGTTGCTGGTTGGACAAGTAGCTGGAAAACCAGGTGATGGTGGTGGGAGAGAGGTGTAGGGTGGAGAGTTGGAATATAAGTAGGGTGTGTGAGATGGTGTCAAAGGCCTTTGACAGATCTAGGAATAGTGGGGATATGAACTTGCCTGAATCGCATTTGAGGTTTATGGTTTCAAGAAAGGAAATAAGGGCAGTCATGGTGCTGTGGCCAGGGCGAAAGCCGTGTTGGGTATGGGAAAAGAGATTGTTTAGTGTTAGGCGTGCCATGAGTTGTGCTTGTATTGTTTTCTCTAGTATTTTAGAAATAGGGGAAAGGATGGCAATAGGCCTGAAGCTTAGTATATTTTGATAACTATGGGCAGGGATTGGTTTTGATGTGTTTGGTTTGAGGGGGGGCTTGCTGATTGAGAAGGGTTAGGAATGAGTGGTTAAAGTAGGAAACGGCATCATCTATAGGAAGGGTTTTTAGAGGGGACCTGTCAGTATGCTTTAAGCATTCAGAGAATGTTAGAGGGTTGAAAAAGGAGAGGTTGTGTGTTTGGATGTAGTGGTGTTGTTTATGCAATGGAGATGGGAGATGGTCGGTGAAGGCTGGTAGGTGATTACTGAGAGGATCAGGTAATGTTCTGGCTTTGGTAATAAGGTTTGGGTGAGTTGCTAGGATCTAGTCAACGATGGTACCAGAGGTACCATCTTTATTTGGTCTGGTTGGAGATTGTATTAGTTGAGAGAAGTTGTACAGGTTGATTGTGTGGGACAGGGCTTCAGAGTTAATAGCATTACAGTTGATGTTGGTATCACCGAGTATATAGGTTTCATTTTTTTATATTGGAGGAGAACCAGGACAGGATGTTTTCAAGAATTTTGATATTATCACCAGGGGGAATATAGAGGGCAGCAATACATATGGACTTGTGGTTGTTTATTTTTAGTAAACCTACTATAATTTCAGCATTGGCAAAGGTTGGTATTTTATTGGAGTAGGGAGTTATGGTATGGGAGGTGGGGTAGATTATTGCTACTCCACCTCCTTTTTGTGTGCTCTGTCATTGCAAATGATTTGGAAACCTGGTGGTAGGATTTTGCTATCTTTTGTATAGGTTTTCAGACAGGTTTCAGAAATGGTGGTAATGCTGGGGTGGTTATGTGAGAGCCAGGCATGGAGGTTAGCAATTTTGTTTTTTAGGCTTTGTGCATTAAGTGTTGTAAGGCAAATGGACTTTGAGTTTGTGGGTTGAGTGGAGGGTTTGGTGAGATTGATGTTAGAGATGGGTCCAGGGTTGGGGTGGATGTCACCCGCTAGTGAGAGAGAGACGTGGTGGAGTAGAAGAGTGAGGCAGTGTGTTGGGAAAGGGTAGCTTGGATTGTGTGAGAGTAGTGATTTTCTGGTACCACATTTAAGAAGGGAGTATGGGGGGTTGGGTTGGGATTAGTTTTGGTTTGAAAAAATAGACTGGGTTAGAGGTAAAGAGTTCATGTGAGATGGATGAGTAGGATGGTAAGTGAGGTTGATGGTAAGATGTAGTGGAGTGTGTGTGAGAGTTATGACAAGGGTTGGAAAAAGTGTGAGATAGGTAAGAGAAGAGAGAGAGATTAGTAGGACAAATGGGGTTATAGGCAAATATGTTACATAGAGCCTTTTAGGAGGGGGTGGATGTTTGGGGTGATGTAGATCTACAGGTGGAATGGGGTTTGGCTTAGGTGTAATGTGATTGGAGAGGTGTTGGGTGGGGAGGAGTCAGGGGATGTATAAAAGTACAGGTAGTGGGGTGGGTGAGATTTGGGGGCAGGTTAGGAGGACAGAGTGGGTTACACCTTCTGGGAGGGGCAGCAGTCACCAAACAGAAAACAATCAGTGAGAAGACGGGTTACACCTTCAGGGAGGAGCAGCAGTTGCCAAACAGAAAACAATCAGTGGGAAGGTTAGCAACTACAGAAATAGGGCAGCCTATCATTTTGGTTTGAATGTTACCTTTCTGTTTGTTTTTATTATTTATGCACCAATGGGGAGCTGCAGTTCACTGAGAAGTAGGAAAATAATGTAGTTATGCCAGGGATTTTAGAAAGGGACATGCAGTAAATTATGACTCAATAGAGTACTAATTAAAAAAGAATGGAATATGGTATAAGCGAGTACACTACTGGGGATTCCTATGAAGCAAGGGCAGAAAAGCTAAGTTAAAAGATGGTGCCTTTCTACATCAGGTTTTTTGATTCAATGTGTAAGTGCAATCATAAGTACAAATGGTACTTACAGTTGTGCACACTACTGAGGGATGCTCGTGGAACAGACAGAAACAGAGTGTAGTCAGGAAGAGGTTTTTAGTATTTAAACATGGTGCCACAGCTCAGGGGAGGAATAAGAAAACTCTCAAGAGAAAGAGGGAGGGAATAGACAGGGATGACAGTGCTGGGAAGCTTACAATAAGATTATGTTAGGAGACCAAGAGAAGGGGGGGCTAAGAGCCAGGGCTTGGTGAAAGCTGTGAGAAAATAGGTTTGACCGGGCTAGGAAACTTACACTAGAATTATGTTAGGAGAACAAGAAAAGGGGGGGAGGCTATGGACCAGGACTTAAAGAAAGCCTGTGAGAAAGCTGTGAGAAGAGAAAAACAATCAACCAGCTAGCTCAGGTCAGTACCTAAATGTGTCTATTTATCTGTGTGAATTCAAAAGCAGATTTAATAGAGCATCAGGGAAGTAGAAGATAAAATAAATATAAAGCTTTGGGAAACTGTATATATTTGTTACAATAAATGGGAGAATAAAATATAAGAATATAAAATAAATGTGATATACAAAATAAATAAAATATAAGAATATAAAATAAATTCAAAGCTTTGTAAAAATGTAGATATTTGTTACAGTAAATGGGAGGAAAAAAAGGGGGGTCCAGTAGTGTGCACAGCAGAAGAATCAGTAGGAGTATCACAGAGAAAAGATTATAATAGACCTACACTGCTCACAGTCTGTTGATAAAAGTAGAACTTGCAGTGGCTTTTACTGGTTTGTACGGGGTTCTGCTCTCCATGTTCTTATATGCAGGCAGTTGCTTCAGGTTTTCTACTTTTTTTTTTTTTTTTTATTGTTCTTGGACCTTTGAATGTGTTTAAGGGAACTGCTCACAGTCTTTTGATAAAAGTAGAACTTGCAGTGGCTTTTACTGATTTGTATGGGCTTCCACTCAACCCAGCCACTGGGGATGCACAAGCCAGTGCGTTTTTTTGTGCCGGTCCCAAATGGGGAGGGTTGCGTAAGGAAGGGCATCTAGCGTAAAATTTTGCCAAATCATACATGCAGACAAATGTACACATATACATACTGGATTGGTCGAGGCTCGGGTTAACAACGACCACCACCAGTACTGTTGGCCAACAGGGTGCTGGCAGAAATTGGGCTACTGTTGGCCTAAGGAGGTGAAGGGGCAGAAGGCATAGCCAAAGGCAGGTAAAGGCTAGGACTGTGATAGTGAGGGTCGGAACTTTGAATGTTGGCAGTATGACTGGTATAGGGAGGGAGCTAGCTGATATGATGGACCGAAGGACGGTTGGTATATTGTGTGTGCAAGAGACCAGATGGAAGGGGAGCAAGGCTAGGTGCATTGGAGGTGGGTAAAAATTGTTTTATCATGGTGTGGATGGGAGGAGAAATGGCGTAGGCATTATCCTGAGGGAACAGTATGCTAAGAGTGTTTTAGAGGTGAAAAGAGTGTCAGATAGAGTGATGTTTATGAAGCTGGAAATTGATGGTGTAATGATGAATATTGTTAGTGCATATGCTCCACAAGTTGGGTGTGCGATGGATGAGAAAGAAGAATTTTGGAGTAAGTTGGATGAAGTGGTGATGACTGTACCCAAGGGTGAGAGACTGGTGATTGGAGCAGATTTCAATGGGCATGTTGGTGAAGGGAACAGAGGGGATGAGGAAGTGATGGGTAGGTATGGTGTTAAGCAAAGGAATGCAGAAGGTCAGATGGTAGTGGATTTTGCAAAAAGGATGGTCATAGCTGTGTTGAATACATATTTTAACAAGAGGGAGGAGCATAGGGTGACATACAAGAGTGGAGGAAGATGCACACAGGTGGATTATATCTTATGTAGAAGGGCCAGTATGAAGGAGATTGGAGACTGTAAAGTGATGGCAGAGGAAAGTGTAGTTAGGCAGCATAGGATGGTGGTTTGTAGGATGACATTGGTGATCAAGAAGAGGAAGATGAGTGTGAGGGCAGCACCAGGGATCAAATGGTGGAAAATGAAAAATGGTAATTGTGAGGTGATATTCAGGGAAGAGTTAAGACAGGCACTGGGAGGCAGTGAAGAGTTACCGAATAGCTGGGTAACTACAGCAGAGCTAGTAAGAGAGATGGCTAAAAAGGTGCTTGGTGTGACATCTGGAAAGAGGAAGGAGGACAAGGAGACCTGGTGGTGGAATGAAGAAGTACAGGAGAGTATACAGAGAAAGAGGTTGGCGAAGAAGAAGTGGGATTGTCAGAGAGATGAAGAAAGTAGACAAAAGTATAAGAAGATGAGGTGCATGGCAAAGAGAAAGGTGGTGAGGGCTAAGGATAAGGCATATGACGAGTTGTATAAAAGGTTGGACACTAAGGAGGGAGAAAAGGACCTGTACCAATTGGCTAGACAGAGGGACCGAGCTAGTAAAGATGTGCAGCAAGTAAGGGTGATAAAGGATAATGAGGGAAACGTACTCACAAGTGAGGAGAGTGTGTTGAGCAGATGGAAAGAGTACTTTGAGGGGTTGATGAATGAAGAGAATGAGAGGGAGAGAAGGTTGGATGATGTGCGGATAGTGAATCATGAAGTGCAGCAGATTAGCAAGGAGGAAGTAAGGATAGCTATGAAGAGGATGAAGAACGGAAAGGCTGTTGGTCCAGATGACATACCTGTGGAAGCATGGAAGTGTTTAGGTGAAATGGCTGTGGAGTTTTTAACTAGATTGTTTAATGAAATCTTGGAAAGTGAGAGGATGCCTGAGGAATAGAGAAAAAGTGTTTTGGTACCAATTTTTAAGAATAAGGGTGATGTGCAGAGCTGTAGTAACTACAGAGGGATTAAACTGATCAGTCACAGCATGAAGTTATGGGAAAGAGTAGTGGAAGCTAGGTTAAGAAGGGAGGTGATGATTAGTGATCAGCAGTATGGTTTCATGCCAGGAAAGAGCGCTACAGATGCTATGTTTGCTTTGAGAGTGTTGATGGAGAAGTACAGAGAATGTCAGAAGGAGTTGCATTGTGTCTTTGTGGATTTAGAGAAAGTATATGACAGGGTGCCTAGAGAGGAGTTGTGGTATTGTATGAGGAAGTCGGGAGTGTCAGAGAAGTATGTAAGAGTGGTACAGGATATGTACAAGGGTAGTGTGACAGCAGTGAGGTCTGCGGTGGGAGTGATGGATGTGTTTAAGGTGGAGGTGGGATTACATCAAGGTTCAGCTCTGAGCCCTTTCTTATTTGTAATGGTGATGGACAGGTTGACAGATGAGATCAGACAGGAGTCCCCGTGGACTATGATGTTTGCAGATGACATTGTGATCTGTAGTGAGAGTAGGCAACAGGTGGAGGAGACCCTGGAGAGGTGGAGATATGGTCTAGAGAGAAGAGGACTAAAGGTCAGCAGGACTAAGAATATATGTGTGTGAATGAGAGGGAGGATAGATGAATGGTGAGGATGCAGGGAGTAGAGGTAGCAAAGGTGGATGAGTTTAAATACTTGGGATCAACAGTTCAGAGTAATGGTGAGTGTGGAAGAGAGGTGAAGAAGAGAGTACAGGCAGGATGGAGTGGGTGGAGAAGAGTGTCAGGAGTGATTTGTGACAGACGAGTACCAGTAAGAGTGAAAGGGAAGGTCTACAAGAGGGTAGTGAGACTAGCTGTCTTATATGGGTTGGAGACAGTGGCATTGACAAAAAGGCAGGAGTCTGAGCTTGATGTGGCAGAGTTGAAGATGTTAAGATTTGCACTGGGTGTGATGAGGATGGACAGGATTAGGAATAAGTATATTAGAGGGTCAGCCCAGGTTGGAAGGTTTGGAGACAAAGCCAGAGAGGCAAGATTACATTGGTTTGGACATGTGCTGAGGAGGGATGCAGAGTATATTTGGAAAAAGATGCTAAGGATGAAGCTGCCAGGTAACAGGAAAAGAGGAAGGCCTAAGATAAGGTTTATGGATGTGGTGAGAGAGGACATACAGGTGGTTGGTGTGACAGAGCAAGATGCAGAGGACAGGAAGAAATGGAAACAGTTGATCTGCTGTGGCAACCCCTGACAGGAGCAGCCAAAAGAAGAAGATGGGCTTCCGCTCTCCGTGTTCTTATATGCAGGCAGTTGCTTCAGGTTTTTTTCTTTTTTTGTTGTTGGACCTTTGAATGTGTTTAAGGGAAGTTGTGCACACTACTGAGGGATGCCCGTGGGACAGACAGAAACATATCTGATCCCTGAATAGTAATGTTGTGTTAACCATTGTTTTCCATACTACAATATGTGAAGGTATGAATACACAGTATAAGAACTATCTGCCATGCATGAATGTCAGAATTACAAAGTAGAGTGTCCAAACAAGACAGTATTATGCAGAAAACAGTCAAGTAAGAAACAACAGTTCCCCAACAGCTTGTTGTGATGAAATACAACTTTGATGTACCTTTTGCACAAAGGACTGGTATTAAGCTGTATGCATAATCTCACTTGTGAATATGTATAGAAACAGTCAGGTATTGTTAACAGAAATATCTTCCACAGGTCCACCAGGTAAGAAAAGGTATAAATGAGCTGTAAGAAGGCTGTAATTATACACTGTGTACAACACCCACTGTCCAACCCCAAGGCTGCATATGATAGCAAGATAAGTACATACACCAAGTAGTCTCCTCCAAGAAATGTCCCTCAAGTGTCACGCTGCCACAGCTAGTGGTCACTACTGCTAACACCCAGGGTGACCGATAGAAATCAAGGTGGAGGATGGCAGTAGCACACACACACACACACACACACACACACACACACACACACACACACACACACACAGCACACAGTATGAGTGCATATATGTCACCTTGACTATGTGAATATGGGTAGAAACAGTCAGGTAGTGTTAACAGTAATTTCCTCTACAGGTCTATAAATGAGCTGTAAGAATGCTGCAATTATACACTGTGTACAAACATACCACTGCTCAACCCAAGGCCATAGGTCACTGTAAAGTGAGGTAATACCTGAAGAGTAATGATTAGAGCAATGATAATTAAAGTTGTGAGCAACTGAAGCCTATACAGTTGTTAATTGACATCTCTCTGTCTCTCCCACCCTATCTGTACCAATAATCTAAACACATAAATCAGCAGGTATGTTTCTCACAAAACCTACTGTTGGGACATGTGTCCCATTGTTCTACAAATATTTAGACGTTTGATTATTAATGTTCCCTGTTCAAATATTATTATTGGTGGCCTGTTGCTATCAATGTAACCTGCTTGCCGTTATAATGTCCACTGTGGTTCCATATATGCATGTGTTCTGTTTGCTATACAACTGTTTCAAATCTGTTGTTTTGGGTTAATGGGAACACCCATGCATACTGTTATAACTAATCCTGGAATGTGTTGTTCATGACTAACCAACATATGTTGAAAAACTGCAACACCATAGCACGTCTGGGAAGGCCGATCCCAGAGGATCTGCCTGTCCCGCCTCAACTGGGACCCAACCCAGAACCTCCTCGTCCACTGCTCCTGCACCACCTTTATGTGGATCTGTCTCAGGAGATGGGGCCTGATCCCCGCGGGCGCGGACAGGACAGCATCACCCATTGTCAGGTCCAGGGATTGATGCATAGGAAGCTTCAAAAGGAGTTCAGAGATCAGCTATGCCAGCTTGAGGGCCACATGGCATATCTTGAGAGTCAGACTACCCTTCTTGCTCAGCCCCCAGCACAACCACCTTTGGGGCTGTGAAGGTGCAGTGGTGACTGCCCATGGGTGGGGATGTCAGTCCCACTGTATCCATTTGGGGGCTCGTGGGCATCCGATTCCCAACCACCCTCCCTGTCCAAGGTGTTTACCCCCACATGTGTCATATACCACCCCTGTCTGCCATCTTGTCTGTGTTGTCTGTCTTCCTACCCAACCTACCTCCCCATATAAACCTACTATCCTTCCCCAACATCCCACTCTCTCCTTATAAAAAAAGGGCAATCTGTTCCCACAAAAAATGTACCCCAATACATAGCTGTCATTTCACACATGTGTCCACTGGACACATGTAATCTGGTCTAATTAGCTTAACAACACATTACTGTTGTCCTCACCCCTCTCTCAGGGGTTTGTGTGTCCAAATTCACCTCCAAATTCTGTACAAATGCACAGCTATTGCTGTATCACAAATGGACAGCTATGGACCTTCCCTACACCCGTCCTGCACATCTCTAGCTATCTTTCATATTGTTTTTCTCTCTGAGTCCCCCCTTTTTCCCCAATTTCCAATCACCCTTTTTTTCTTTTAAAGAAATTAGCACTGGGCTAAGCGGGAGTAAGCTGCAATAAGCAGCAGTAAGTGAGTGTGGGTGATGCTAAGCTATGCCTACACAGATTAAGCAGTTTCCCATTTAACCGTGTGTTGGGATTGCTTACCATTGTGCAAACCCACTTACAACTGCTTAAAACTGCCTTAATCACCCTGTCTCCATCAGCCACTGTTCTGCCCAGCAACAAAATAATCAACCCTGTTAAGTCTTGAACCCAATGTCCTGTATACCATAGTCAGAACAATTTACTACTACACCATCTGAGCTCTAATAAGGAATGCTGCTTTTTCAAATATATCATTCAGTACAGGTATAGAATAGTAGGAAACAGACACTGTGGGATCAGTCATGTTTAGTATATGTAAATATACACATATAGATGTGTATGGTGATAGATAAATATTAAAAAATATATACATCAGATATATAGAGCTATACATATAAAACAAATACGTATAGAATATATACATATATATTGCTATATAAACATATGTATAGATATCAAAAAAGGAATATAAATATATATACATCAGTATATATATATATATATATATATATATATATATATATATATATATATATATATATATATATATATATATATATATATATATATATATATATATGCTCATAGCATGTAGTTGAGTGATAGCCAGCACCATACCTCTACAGCTCTTAGTGCAATAATTCTGGACACAGGCTGTCAAAATGGGGGGGACAATGTCTCAGAGAGATAGAGAGAGAGAGAGACACACACACACACCACACACACAGAAACAAACAAACAGACACACACACACACACACACACACACACACACACACACACACACACACACACACACACACACACATACACACACACACTGAGACTGATGGAGTATACCAAATGAACTGAAAACAAAAAATACAGCTATGTCAAACAATTAAGCCTATAATGGAATGTACTGGGGGCATGTAAACATGGAAAATAGGAAGTTCAAACAATATTATGTCTCAATAACACACGCTGTACTGATATATTGCTGAGCAGAACCTATGACCATAGAAACTCTGTCTGTCTGCAGTGACATAGAACACAGCTCAGGGCCCTGAGTAACCCTAGGAAAGGATGGCTCACATATGACCACTACTGGAGTGTGTGTTGCACAATACTGACCATGACACTGCTAGGCCACACCCAGTGCAAATCATACCATCAGTAACTCTGCTACGTCCAGCTCTGACTTGTGCCTCTTTTTTCAGTGCCAATGTCTCCAACCCATATAACATAGCTGGTCTCACTACCCTCTTGCAGACCTTCCCTATCACTCTTAATGGTACTTGTCTGTCACAAATCACACCTGACACTCTTCCCCACCACCCACATCCTGCCCGTACTCATGTCTTCAACTCTCCCCCACACTCGCCACTACTCTGAACTGTTGTTCCCAAGTATTAACACCTATCCACCTTTGCAAACTGTACTCCCTGCATCCTCACCATTCCTCCATCCTCCCTCCCATTCACACACATATATTCTGTCTTAGTCCTGCTGACCATTAGTCCTCCCCTCTCTAGACCATACCTCCACCTCTCCAGGGTCTCCTCAACCTGTTCCCTATTCTCACTACAGACAACAATGCCATCTGCAAACAGCACAGTCTAGGGAGAATCCTGTCTGATCGTGTCCGTCAACCTGTGCATCGCAAAATGAAAAAGGTCTCATAGCTGATCCCTGATGTACTCACACCTCCACCTTAAACACACTTGTCACTCCCAATGCAGAACTCACTGCTGTCACACTAGCCTTGTGCATATCCTGTAGCATTCTTACAGATTCCTCTGCCACTCCTGATCACCTCATACAATACCACAACTCATCTCTAGGCATCCTGTCATATGCTGTCTTCAAGTCCACAAAGACACAACGCAGCTACATCCGACCTATTCTGTATGCCCCCATCAACACTCTCAGAGCAAAAAATTGCATCTGTACTGCTCTATCCTGGCATGAAACCATGCTGCTGATCAGTAATCCTCACCTCCCTTCTTAGCCTAGCTTCCACCACCCTTTACCATTACCTCATGCTGTGACTTATCAATGTTTTCCCTCTGTAGTTACTACAGCTCTGCACACCACACTTATTCTCATAATCAGTACCCAGACACATTTTATCCACTCCTCACTCATCCTCTCACTTTTCTAGATTACAGTAAACAATCTGGTTAAAAAGACCACTGCCATTTGTCCTAAACACATCCATGCTTCCACAGGTATGTCATCTGGACCAATAGCCTTTCCATTCTTAAACCTCTTCATAGCTATCCTTACTTCCCCCTTGATAATCTGTTGCACATCCTGATACACCATACCCAAATCATCCAACCTTCTCACTCTCTCATTCTCTTCATTCAACAGCCCATCAAAGTACTGTTGCCACCTGCTCAACACACTCTCCTCACTAGTGAGTTCACTTCCACCATTGTCCTTTCAACCTTTCAAAGTCTTATCTGCTGCACATCCTTCCTAGCTACACGCCTCTGTCAAGCCAATTTGTACAGGTCCTATTCTCCATCCATGGTGTCCAGCCTTACATACAACCCTTCAGATGCCTCATCCTCAGCCTTTGCCACCACCTTCTTTGCCATGCACCCCATCTCCCTATAGATCTGTCTACTTTCTTCATCTGTCTGACAATCCCACTTCTCCTTGGCCAACCCCTTTCTCTGTATACTCTGCTGTACTTCCTCATGCCACCACCAGGTCACCTTGCCCTCCTTCTCTGTGCAGATGTCACAGCAAGCCCCATTCTACTCATCTCCCTTACTAGTTCAGATGTAGTTACCCAGATAGTTGCTAACTCTTCCCTGAACACAACCTCACAATCACCCTTTCTCAGTATCCACCATTTGATCCATGGTACTGCCCTCACACTCCTCCCCCTCTCCTTGATCACCAATGTCATCCCACAGGCCAACCTTCCATGCTGCCTAACTACACTTTCCCTTGTCGCCACTTTACAGTTACCAATCCCCTTCTAACAGGCCCACCTGTATAGGAGATAATCCACCTGTGTGCATATTCCTCCACTCTTGTATGTCATCCTATGCCCCTCAGTCTTGTAAAATTATGTATTCACCACACCCATGTCCAACCTCTGCTGCAAACTCCACCAACATCTCACCTTCTGTATTCCTTTGCTTAACACCATACCTATACATCACTTCTGCATCCCCTCTGTCCCCTTCATCAGCATGCCCATTGAAATCTGCTTCAATCACCACTCACTCACCCTTGGGTACACACATCACCACTTCATCCAACCACACCAAAGTACATCTGTCTCATCCATCACACACGCAATTAGCGGAGCATATGAACTAACAGCTGTCAACATTACACCATCAATTCCCAGCCTCCTGAACATCACTCTACCCGACGCTCATCACCTCCACAAACACTCTTGGCATAATGTTCCTTCAGGTTAACCCCTATACCATTTCTACTACCATACACACCATGATAGAACTATTTGTACCTGACTCCAATACACACAGCTGTACACCCCTTCCATCTCATCTCTGGCACACACAGTATATCCACCTTTCCTCTGTCTATCGTATCAGCTAGCTCTGTCCCCATACCAGTCATACTCACAACATTAACAGTTTCTACCCTCACTGCCACACACCTAGCCTTTCACCTCTCTGCCTGCCATATGAGCATCAGACATCCTCCAGGGTATGTCTGTGAATGCAAAGGCTACCGCACTATCAAATGACATATGTGTGTGTCAAAGCAATCAATAACTTCAAAATGATCAATACATGGCAGGTTCAGGTTAAGACACTTTAATCTTGCAGCAAGGAGACAAAAACGTGCTAATACAGACTTTGTCTAACTAGAATCAGGAAGTGAAACTACTTTTATATATTTTTTACAAGGTATTGCCTACTAAGATGACGTAATGAATCACAAGTTCTTTCAATATTATTTCTCAGCAGCTGTTTGTCCATGATTTTCTGCTGGCATATCAAGTTTACAAAAAACTTCCTAAGAAAAACAATGTGGCCTTGATGACCACCGGTCAGATACAACTTTCCCACTATGCAATGTTACCATTCAAGGTACTATGGCTAATTCAAGCACAAAGCAAGTACAGATTACAGTTCATTTCTTCAAGCAGTCTTTGTCTGATGTATCTCTTCTTTTCTGCAGCTGTGCATGTTCTTATAACACGAACAGGGCTGATTGTTCATATTTAATCACATTATAGAAAACAGTATTGTTCTATTCATTCACTATTCATTCATTTTCCTGACCTAGCAGATAATCACCTGCTTCTCAGTACATTTCCAAAAGGCATAAACATGAATTTTGCTGTGCTAGCAAATACTAGGTCAGAGAGCATCTTGCAATTTCAGACAGCATACTGCAGTTTGAAAAAGCATCTTATAATTTCATACAGAATTAAGCTGTACATAAAATAGAATGAAATGTGTTAATCCTTTTCGCTTCTAATAAGCACTAAACATATACATTAATACATATTTTTTCTAACAGTGTGTTACAGCAATATGAAGACAGTGTCACTAATTGTGGCCTATAGCCCACCATGTATGTGCGTTGGCCTATAGATGTCCTGCCCTAACAGGTTGACATGACTAACTGAGCAGCAAGACTGTCATTATAGTGCGCCATACTGACATAGAACAGAAATGTATAGCAGGTATTACCTATGCATATGTATGTATGGGTAGGTGTACCTGGCTGCCTCATAACAACTGACATGGGATGCAAAATGTCAGGTGAATAAGCTGTACATGTTGTACACATGTGTAACCTTAATTTCTGTGCATCCAACAGAGTTACACCTCTACAGCTACTGGTGGTGTCATTGCCCCTGACACAGACATGAGTAGTATAATAAGCATGAGTATCACATTGAAATTGTAGAGGTGGCCAACTGTGTTATGACCCTGTGTCCATGCAAACTACAAACAGATATATGATGGGTACAGGACATTTTGTCCCCACCGATTTGCCCCCAGACGATTTACCCCTGACCGATTCGACCCCAGACGGTTGGACCCAAACAGCAGCCTCACTCAGTCTGGAGAAGTAAGCAGAGCATCATGGGAAGAGGTGAGGAGCTTCAGCTTTTAGTAAAGTGAATGCCGCCAGTGAGAGCAAGAAACCAACAAAACGAAATGTAAGGGAAATGTTATTTAAATTACATGCTGACATTTCCATCTATATTTCGCGGCAGGACTGTTGCCCCATTAACGGAAAAGGGTACTTTTATATTTCTGTTAACGGTGCAAACTTGCTTAGCCAGAGCCGCTTGGTATCAGCCTTCACTTCAGAGAAACAAAATCCCTTTTTCCCTTAACGGCGCAAACTTGCTCAACCAGAGCCCCTTGGTATCAACCTTCATTTCACAGAAGTAAAAACCAGGAAAGGTGTCATTAAAGAATCCTGGGGGAATACACCGGTGGCTGGTCTCTTTGTAGAAGTCAGTTCCCCTATTTAGATTGCGGCTGCTGCAAATTTAGTTTGCTGAGGTGGTTACAGCAGTATATAAAAGACATATTTCACTTTTTTAAGGTGCATATCACTGTATAAACAAATAAAATAATAGAATTACCAGCTTGACTAAGTATATTGCCATTTGTTACATTGCACCTGTCCAGATTTTCGAAGAATGTCCAGATTTTTAAGTAATTTTTTTGGTGCTCTCCTCAAAAAATGTGTGGTTGTTTGGCAGATCCTTTGGGATGTAATTAAATAATGACAAACATTTGAATTTCGGACGTCACATCCTTTAGAAAATACATGTTACATGAAAAACTGTTCAATGATTTTTCTAAGTTTATATGAGGTAGCGAGCAATCCGTGATGTTTGAACTTTGTCTCCTGTTACTTTGACTTTGTCCCGACTTCTTGCACTGAGGTTGATAGTTACATCCACTTATGTACCAAATTGCAGGGTACCTCCACTATATAGACTCCCCATGCATCCCTTACATACTGTAATGTACCATAAAGTGAAATTACATGCTGACTTTTCCTTCTATATTTCGCAACAGGACTGTTGCCTCGTTAATGGAAAAGTACCGTCAAGGTCAACAAGTCTAAAAGTTTATGTAATAAATATATACTAAACAATGAAATCATTAAATAAATAAATAAAAGAAGTATAAAAATAAAATATATTTAAAATCAAAGAGTTTCAGTTCATTTATTGCTTAATTGAATGAAAAATAAAATAATGAAATTGTACTTATTAAAATATATTTCGGGTCAAACAGTCTAGGGTCAAATAGTCCGGGGTCAAACTGTCCACTAAAAATATCACATATACAATACATATAAATTTATACATTAAATTGTATAGAAATACATTGGGGCCGAACCGTTCGGGGGCAAACAGTCCGGGGTCAAATAGTCCTGCTTCATATATGACCACCCAAATAGCTGTATGGCCTCAGCAATACCTTACTTGGAAAACCTGTCTCCACCACAGTAGAGAAAACCCCTTTGCTGGACAACAGCAATGCACAAAGCCCATAATGTGATGCTATATTGGTTGTACAGGGCAAAGTAGGAGCAGGTACCAACTGGGTGGCATGTCAACCTTTGTCTGGATGAGCATATTAGGTCACAGGTGGATTACTGTAAGGCTGACTATGAGTACAAATTGGACACATCCACTAAGGGCAGTCACAAGGCCATCTTCACATATGTCTACAGCCTCAGAGGCACCAACCCTGTAATGGTGGTCAATCACAGCACATGCATACACTATAGCTACAGCCAATCTGCTGCAGACAGGTTTAGGGCAAACATCACCATCCTGGATCACCATAAGTATAGGTGGATATGCACAGCACACACACCCCTCCCCTCATCATCATGGATCAGATGCAAACTGTCTAATCAAAGTTAACAAAAGCAAGTCCCCTTGGGGCCTGATAACATTCCTGTCTGCATCTTACATGAATCCAGGCATATGCTTCCAGCACCATTACACACTGTATGCAAGCAAAGCCTGAGCACCATTAACATCCCATCTGCAAGAAACATGGCCACTGTCATCCCTCTACACAAACATGAATGATGAATGGTGGTTTATGCAATGTACTGGCCCTCATTGAGGGGACATGACACATCAGGACCAGGAGTACAATGCATGTTCATACAGTGCTGCCAAGTACAGGGGTGTGATGTGTTTGTAAGTGGTGGCTAATGATAGTCCATATGCATGTGCTGGCTCTGTAAAGAACTCTGGGCAATGTCTGAGGTCCTGTGATGTGTTTCCCTGTGTATGTCTTCCAGGTGCCATGCAGCGGCAATCGCCTTACACCAATGCAGAGCCAGCAGCCATCACAGAAGCTGTAATCTTAAACTATGCCATCCTTCCTGGCCATAGCCGGCAAAATTTGCGGGAGCAGACTGCTCTGTCAGATGAGATCATTCACAGAGTGAATGTGTTGGGCCACCGTGGATGCACATACGATCAGGTCTGGCATAGAGCAACTGATCTGATATGTCATGCCCGGTAAAGGGCTGCTGCTGTAGTGAAGAACTGTACTGCTACCAGTGGGGGGCTAGTCGAACAGGCCCCACTTATGGTGACAGAGGAGCTCTTTGCCAACATTGAGGTAGCCCCCACACAAACTCAAACACTGGAAACAGCAGTTGTGCAGGTGGGTGGCACCCAGGCGACAGGCAAGCAGCATCCACGTAAGGCCAAAGTGCACATCAATGTAATGAGGTAGCATTTAAACTGTCTTCTACAGAGTCTCTAGATGCATATGTCAGTGCAAAATGGATTAGTGGGTGGGGTGTAGTAATACACACAAGTGCACATCTATGGTGAAGGACAGAAAATTGTGTCATATCATAGTGTTTAGTGTACCCTTGCAGAAATGTAGCATTCATCTTATACCAATGCCTAATGTGAATCTGCTGACAATATCTCTCCCTCACAACTACACAGGTCCCTCCAGTCTGCACATGGGACAGCAGCCTGAACCCAGTAAGTATGGGGTTTCCCTGTTGTGGTTCATTATTACCTCAAGCATGCTAAAGTTAATGCATGTGACCATGCACACAAGTGTTACACTCAGCCATTTGGCAATATCTGCATGTTCACCTGTGGTGGTGTTTACTACATTGCATCACGGTGGTCATGACAGGGGCCTATCTGCAGGAGATGTCACATATCTGTAGCATACCTCACCACCTGTCATTGCAAGACACCTGGACAAAGACCGACAAAATGGGGGGACAAAGGCCCAAAGCTAGGGTCATATTGTAGAAATTAGTGGTATACAGAGCATATAAATGGTGTGCACACCTGTTAGAATGCCAGGTATGTGTGATATACAAAAATGAGAGCACAATAGACAAGTTCAAAATACTGCCAACCTTTCATGTGACCTATAACCTGTACAATTCAATTGTAAAGCAAACAACTCTGTTAGGGGAACAATAATGACACATAACAATAGTACAACAACCTAGATGCATATGTGTGCAGTACTGTGTTGAGGCACCTTTCGATATAACTACACCAGTACATCTTATTGGTACACAATACCCATCAGTTACAGAGACTCTTTGATTAACAGCAACTAACAGTCAGCTGTGCTAGCTGGATTATCCTAACATATACCCAGTTGCCTGCTACAGCAACAGCCATGGTTCACATACAGCTGATGAAGCTACTAAGGGACCCCATGTTTGAGATGTATCTGCCTGGAGAAGGGTACCAAAACATTTCCACAGCATTGCACATACCATGGAACACAGTGCAGACAGTCATCAAAGGGTGGTGAAAATATGGGACTACAGTGGCATTGCGAAGGAATGGACATCCCAACAACGTCTATGAGAATACAAGAACAGAATTGGCCAGGAAGGCTGCCAGGAGCCCTACAGCAACAGTGAAGGAGTAGCAAGAATCTCCAGCAAGTACTGGGTGTGTACTACATGTCACAACAACCTTCCATGGTCCCCATATGTCCTGCCTATAAAGTGGGGTTGGAAGATGGCAGAAGTTCCTCACACTAAACAATATCCAGGCCTGGTGAAAGTCTGAAAACAATACATCAGGTCTCCAAAAATCAAGTGGGAAAATGTGTTATGGTAATATGGGACCACAGTTGTATTCTTTGGCCACAGTTTTGACAGGTGTGTTTGGTGCAATATCACCACTGCACATCACCACAACAACACCACCCCCACAGTGAAGCATGGTGATGGCAGTGTCCTGCTTTGGGGTTGCTGTTCACAAGCTGTAACTGGGGCTGTAGCCAAGTTAGAGGGGATTATGAACAGTTCCAAACAGTGGTCCCTTGTGGCTCCAAAACATTCTGGTGTCTGCCACAGCTGTGGATGGTGAGGAATTCCACCTTTTCACACAATGGCCCAAACAATACATCCATATCAACAAAAGGATGGCTTCACCAGAACACATGCAACATTCTGCACTGGCCGAGTCAGAGCCCACACCTATGTCCAATAGGATATATGCAGGGTGACCTGAAGAGGGCAGTGTACAGGGGATGCCCTTGCAATGTGACATAGTTGGAGGTATTTTTCAAGGGAGAGTGTGCAAACATTGGCAAGTCAAGATGTGCCATGCTGATAGACACCTTCCCAAGAGGACAGCATGCTGTGATTAAATCAAAAGTTGCTTTAACAGAGTATTACTTTAAGGGTGTGCACACTCATACAACCATCCTATTGTACCTGTTTCAGTTACCAGATATTACCTGTAACTAATGTGTATGTTCTTCAGTTGGATTGCACAGGTTATATATCATATGAAATGATGGCAATGTTATGACCTGATTTCTGAGGTCTCATGTGATATATCACAAAAACCTGGCATGTGAACAGGTGTGTGTACACTTACTATATCCACTGTAAGCTTGGGAAATTGTTTGAGTAACCAGCTTTGTTTTAAAATACATGTACTGCAGGTTATGCAGTCTGTACTTCCAATTAGGACATTATTAGTGGCACCAATCCACAGGCAACCCAGTAATGTATCAGACAAACACAGGAGTTATGAGGAACAGACCAAACATATGAGCCACACATGTAGGCATAGCAAAACCCTGTACAGTTGGGGTGGGTATGTTATGTTGCCACAGTGCTATACAGGTGCACAGCAATAATTTACATGGGTGCAGTGTGTGCTAGGTGAAGGGCCATCACCTACTAACACCACTCAGGTATCCAAGAGGTGTATATTAGTAGTAACAGTAATTGGAAAGGGCTGCACTGCATGATGTTGAGGGTCCATCCAGAGTGTGTATGTTATTGTCTGACTGTGTGTCGTGAATACCCCCAGCCAGCTAATGTGAGATCTGTGTAATGCCTTTGAGGGACCTTACGTGTGTGTGTGTGTGTGTGTGTGTGTGTGTGTGTGTGTGTGTGTGTGTGTGTGTGTGTGTGTGTATGTGTGTGTTTGTGTATATACCAGCAAACCTTATAGTGCCAGTAGTAATTTACATATGTTGTTTTCCCTCACAGGTGAACATGGTGGCTGCATTCCCTCCCACTCTGATACTGATGTTAGTGTCTCTGCAGAATCTGATCATGATGATACTCATATTGAGGCACAGGTGAGGTTGTCAGGGGCTGATACTGTGCCATTGGTTGGCATCCCACTATTGTTAACCCCATCCCCACATACAGTCACAATACCCACACATACCCCATCACCAGTGGCCACAGATAATGGACAGTTGGTGGGTGGTGACATGGAAAAGGCTACTGTGGTGACTATGGCAAGTGAGGGTGCAGGCACTAGCCATAGCCAGAGTGCTGGTGAGGTCACATACAAGCAGATGGGCAGGGGTGCTCAGAGGAGGATTGCAGTCCATCATGCCCCTGTTGCAAGTGCCATGGCAGCAGTCACCAAATGCATGTTTCACGCTGTCATGGGGGCACAGGTACATAATGAACGCAATACCAGACATATATGCAGGGTCATGGATGAGCACACCCCTGGTGTCCGTGGTAATATAAACTCACTGCAGCCATCTGTGAGCATACTGGGGTCATGAATAGATGGTGGGGGAGACCTTGGCACTCCTCGACTATGGAATATCTGTGCTTGAGAGTTTGGCGGATGCTGGCCAGCAGCCATGTGGCTGTAGGGCAGCACCATGATCAGCTGAGGGTCTATGTGGCTGTACACCATCACATTCCCATGCTGGCAGTACCACCAACACTACTGAAGGGAGTGTACTGCACAATGCAGCAGGCCATGGGCACATGATCCTGGCCGGTCCCAACAGGGATGCGGATCTAGCAGGCAGCAGTCACCAGCAGGGGAGTAGTACTGCATCTGGACTCGGCCCTGGTGCTGCCAGTGATACCCTCAGCAGGCCCAGTTTGTGGCCAGAGACAGTGAACTGTACACCCTGCCATGTATGGCCCACAGATGTCAAAATGACCCCTGTGTAAGGTGCCCACATGGCATGACTGTGTGCATGCAAATACACACACATTACCATCAAAAATGTCACCTCCACACATACACACACACCACTCTTGCACTGCCCATTTAATGAACACCTCATAAACACACACATGATGTCAACCATATGGCCTGGCCTAGGTTTCTGGCAAACCCACCCAACACCCTGTGCATATGATGATACCTGTGCCACATCCATGCCTCCATGCCATCCATACCATTGATGCAGGGACATGCTTATATAAGTCTGATGCACAGGGTGACTTTAGTCAAGTGTAGCTATTTAATGCTGTGTAAAGTGCTGTCATCTGGCATTTGTAATAGGTACACATCAGAGTGTGTGTATGTGTACCTTTTCAGCCATGATGCATTATTGGTGTCAGTAACACTAAGTGAATGTGTTCTCACATGCTGTATTCTGTTTGTGTTCCAGGTGTCTGTGTGTCAAGCAGGATGTGGCCCTGCAGACATCACCAACAAGGGGTATGGCAGTGTAGTAACACATCAACCACATCATTGTCAAGGTACAGCTGTATCTCCACACATTTTCCTGGTCTGTGTAACAGTTCTTGCACATGCCTTACAGCTTATAGGGCTGAAGGGGTTGTATCTCAGTCTATGGTGGTTGACATCAGCTCTACTATAGTGGACAATGATAAGTGTGGTGGGTGGAACACACCTCAGATTGCTAATGCCCTCAACCCCAGAGGATATTGTGTCGACCAAACATACAGAGAATACTGTTCACACACACACACACACACACACACACACACACACACACACACACACATGCACGCACAGGATCACAGTTGCCAGTGTTGTGTTTGGAATCCCTAGCCATCAAGTCGTGGTACCACACTATTATGCGGTTATTGCAGGTGGCACAGGACTACTAGTGTGATGACTGTTACAAGGTACCTGTAAGGTGAATAACATGACATGGCCTTGTGGGGTATGGCAATGGTGGCTGTACTGGGTGTGAGAGTACTCATAATAGTGTTGCATACAAGTCTACACACTCACAATCACTGCTATGCACACCAGTGCACACACACGCACACACACTTTCCAGTACTAACATTAGCAGACCAACCTATCTTGTTATTCATACCATAGTATTCCATACTGTTGCACAGGGCTTATAGGGCTGAAGAGTGTCTACAAATACCACTACGGTTGATGTGAACAGCGGACCTCAAACAGTAGACTTAGGAATGTGTACTGTGTGTACCATGGCATAAAATATGAATCCATGCCCATCCAATGGATGTTGTTCACACACAAACACACAAGATACTCTTCTCTCACACACATTTGCCAGGACTGAGATTAGAACCCCTACCGATCTATTTATTGTTGCTACATTGTTATGCATTTATCACATGCGCCATGGAGGTCAGGGGGTGACACTTGTCCAAAGGTACTTCTAAGGCAAGGGATATCACCAGGCCTTGCAAATTATGACAATGGGTGATGTACTGGGTGAGACAGGCCAAAAATACTGTAACCTACACATATACACACTTGCATGCACACACACACACACACACACACACACACACACACACACACACACTTGTCAGGACTTATATTAGAACCCCTTAGTATGTGGTTATTGGTATTATAGTGTTATGCAGTTATGGCACACACCCACAGAGCTTATAGATTGTGGATTGCCTCAAGGTACCTATATAGTGAATAACATCTACACCACTTGTAAGGTATGTCAATGGTAATTGTACTGGGGGAGAGAGCCACCAACTACTTTCACCCACATGTTTGCACACTGACAAACACTTTCAGACACACTAATGCATGCACATACATTTGACAGCACTGAGATCCATAGGTTCAAAGAGTCATATGTGTGTACATGGCAAATGGCCATGGGGGCTTTTCAAGGCTAGCACATGGGAATACACTGCCATCATGCCACCTGACAATACTCCCCAGTGTGTCTACTGAGTATAGTCACTGGAATGATCCCCAGGGTAGGTATTCTATTCTCCATCCACTCCTCCTGATTTCTCTTGAAGAGGGCCAGTGATGTGCTTGGCTTGACATGCATGTGGCGTTTATTCCATAGCATGACCAGTCTCTGGGTTGTGAACCTGTCTCTCCAGCATGTCCTGTTGATTGTGAGGATAGGGTTGAGGTATCTGGGACATGTTGTCTCAACAGATTGGTTTCCTCGGATGTAGCATTCCTGACAGGGTTGGGTCAGACATGGCTCTGTATATCAGGCAGATATTGCATCTAAGTATCCAATATGAGACAGTGATTCATTGGAGTTGTTGGAGTCTGTCTGTATGGGGCAAGTGTAGAGTACCTAAGATCCTCTTTGTGAGGTACATTTGCAGCCTCTCCTGTTGTTGCTGGTGTCCAGTGGGGTACATGGCAAATGGGCCATAGTACATATTGATTGGCCAAAAGAGGGGAGTGTACAGGGGAACACTGTCCTTTTACTTCCCAGATTCAACACCCTGAGTCAGGAGAAGTGACACATGGAAGGACTTTTGGAAGACAGTGGCACTGTGGTGATCACCATAGAGCTCACTGTCATCCTGTGTCCCCAGTTCCATTATACCAACATCATAGTGTCACATAGTTATTGCACATGCCACAATGCTTATATGGCTGCAGAGTGTCTACAGGTCCCTCTACAGTGGATACAACTATGGGCCTTGTAATGTGGACACTGGGACATGTACTGGGTGGGCAACAGCAAAAGGTAGCAAAACCTACACCCCAAGGGATATGGTTCTTACAAAAACACAGTAACCCCCCTCCCCACAGACAGGACACTGGTCACACACACACATGCCCAGACTGAGATTAGAGCCCCTGCCTATCTATTTATTGCTACTACAGTGTTATAAATTTATCGCATGCACCACAAAGCTTATAAGGTGAGGGCTAGCCAAAAGTTCTTCTAAGGTGAGGAACATCACCAGCCCTTGTAAAGTATGGCAATGCCTGATGTACTGGGTGAGAGAGGCCACATAATATTTTAAACTACACCTATACACACATTTACCAGAACTGAGATTAGAATCCCTACCTAACTAGTGATTTGTACTACAGTGTTCCACAGTTATTGCACACACCACATAGCTTATGGGGTGAGGCCTGATGAATGGAACTTCTAAGGTGACTGATATCTGCAATACTGCTAAAGCAGGGAAAGGGGAAGTGTACTGTGTTTGAATGGACCCAAAAGCTTTAACTTCTAAACACATACAAACCCACTTTTATGTCTGCCAGGAGTGAGATTAGAACTCCTACTTAACTAGTTATTTGTACTATAGTGTTAACCAATTATTGCATGTGCCACAGAGCTTATGGTGCTGAGGCCTCGTGAAAGGGACTTCTAATGTGACTGATATCTGCAGGACTGCTAAAGTAGGGAAAGGGGAAGTGCACTGGGTTTGAATGGACCCAAAAGCTTTAACTTCTTAACATACACACACACTTTTACATTTCCTAGGACTAAGATTAGAACTCCTACCTAACTAGTCATTTGTACTGTAGTGCTACACAGTTATTGCCCAAACCAGAGGGCTTATGGATGCTGAAACCTGATGAAAGGGACTTCTAAGGTGACTGATATCTGCAGGACTGCTAAAGTAGGGAAAGGGGAAGTGTACTGCGTTTGAATGGATCCAAAAGCTTTAGCTTCTAAACACACAAAAACACACTTTCACATTTGCCAGGAAAGAGATTTGAACTCCTACTTAACTAGTTATTTGTAACATAGTATTACACAGTTATTGTACATGCCACAGAGCTTATAAGGCGAAGGCCTGACAAAAGGAACATCTATGATGACAGACATCTTCAGGACTGCTAAAGTAGGGCAATGGGAAGTGCACAGGGTGGGGAAGGCCTGTTCATTCCTAGATCCTGCTGACATTTCTCTAAGTGTATGAGCATGCCCCATGTGACCTTCTATAGTACATGTGGGTCTCCATTCCAGAGATTATTGTACTCCAGTCTGGTTTGTTTTGTGCTACAGCCATAGCTCTCAACCTGTTGGTGCAGGATATCTGGAAGTAGCCTATCAAAATGAGAAGACAATGGGCCATACAGTGATTGTGATTATTTCTCTCAGTAATGTATGGGTTGCTAGGGTTACATGGCATGTATTAGCAGACATCTGACATTTATGCCATTTGACACTGTCATGTATTGTTTCAGTACCTCGTGACATACCTCTTCAGATCATCACAGTGATCTACCACAGTAATACAGGATGGATGATGCACACACCAAAATTATCGGCCAAATGCTATGCATTCTTGTACAATCCAGCCTGTTGAGAGGTGTGCCTATGAGCAATTGACTGCTGGAGCTGTGGAAAAGGTCCAGCACCTTGGTGATATATTACAATGGTGGAATCTCTGTGCATTTCTCTTCTGGCCTGGACTGATTTCCAGTCCATGGGTGGGTAATATAAGTCAGACAGGATTATGGTGACAGGCAGACACCCAATAGATTTGTAGGGGATAAGATATGTGGGGAGGTGTTCTGTGTCAGATATCTTTGCCTATAGCTACCAGTACTTTGCATAGGGGTCTTCTCAAAGGTTGACTGCACTTGGAGGGTCTTGTGTGTGTCAAACTGTTTGACCAGCCTGGAGATGTGTGTGTGTCTCACATATATGTATGGCCCACCTCATTTTGCTGGGATGGACACATTTTGGGGCCAGGATATGCATAGGATGAGTGATCAGGGAAGGGTGTATTACTCCCCATGGCTGTGGGCCAGGGCTCTGTGAGTGCAGACATGTCACCATCTTCCAAGGTTAGGACTGCCTGCAATGAGTGCATTCCCATGTTTAGACTCCTAGCCCTGCCTGTCAACTGTACAGAGTATCACAAAATGTCCACATTCCTGACTCATATATCTTGTTGGTTACCCAAATGAGTGTGGTTTTCAAGAAAAAGTGTTTTGCAAGTCCCTCAGGGTTGAAGTCAGATATTACTGACAATTGACATTGCAGTTTCAGACTTCATACCCATCAGACATTCCTTGCTACTACAATCATTCTATCAACTTTATAACATTATTAGAGCAGTATTTCAAAGGTGTCCTTCTCTTTGGACCTTTTCACCCCATTATTCATGGCTTTGTCCAGATTTCTGGCTCTCTGACACTGGAAGGTTTTCTCCTAGCAGTTAGCAGCATGGCATTTCTTTGCATTTTGTAGACTGTGCTATGTTGGTGTTATGGACCCCATGACACTTCCTAACCGGGCACTGTGGGTGAGGCATGGGCATTTGCCACAGGCCTGTAGGCCAGATGTGACAGATGCAGGCCATCTGTAGCAAGGCAGTGCATTCTGATGATCATATATTCCCAGGCTGCCGGCAGTGGACAACCCTGGGATGGCCCCAGTAAGTTGACTGTGGATGTTACTGACAATTGCTTTCTGTTTGTGTTGAGCAATCACTCTAGTTGACAGCTGGATGCTGCTTAAGGCTAGGGTCATCTTACTGCATTTCTATGGGACTATGGGGGGGGGGTGACATATCTGTACACAATACACATTTGTAGACTGTGCTGATATTTGCTTAACATTTTGGTCCCATTTAGCATAGTGGTGTGGCCTATCTTTGAGACTACAGGCATAACAATATCAACCACAGGTCAGATTGTTCTGGCATAAATATTTGTAGTTTCAGACTTCTTACCTTTCAAAGCCATACTGCCACTGCCAGATCTGATGTGATATCACTGTATAAAAGTGTAGATGGGGATTTCATGGATGTCGCCATGTGGGGGCCTTTGCCAGACATTTCTGTTTGGTTTTCTATAGTTGATCTGCTGGGTGAGGCTGAGGGTAAGTATGGGACCCCACTTTGACATCCATGCATATGACGTATGACCCCCCCCCCCAGTTATTTGGCTCACTACATGTACTGTAGTGGTATTTGTCAACTAGGGTGGTACTACATAGTGTGAGTAGGCCAGTACTGGGAATACACTTCCTGCTGCCCCACAGAGCTGTCAGTTGTCTGCTGCTATCCCAGTAAGGCACCCCATTCCCTAGCATGCTTGAATCAATACCATAGATTGGTAATCTCCAAACTCTGGACCCCACCCAGTTCAGGTTTGTAGAAGGCAGATCATGTCTCCTAAACCTGATAGACTTCTTTGAAGCAGTCACCAAAGCCGTAGACAAGGGTAAGGTGGTTTGCACAGCCTATCTAGATCTTGCCAAGGCTTTTGACACCATCCCCTACTCTGGAATTATAGATACACTCACTAAACTAGGTATAAATCCCTATTTCACAAGATGGGTTGCCAGTTGGCTCACTGACATAACCCACACTGTGAAAATACCAGACTCCAAATCTGACTTCAGACCAGTGACAAGTGGAGTACCACAGGGTTCAGTCCTGGGTCCTCTCCTGTTTGGTATCTACTTTTCTGAAGTACAGGCTAACACAGAAGGTCTTTGGCTAATGAAGTTCACAGATGGCTGCAAACTAGGAGCCATAATCAAAGCTCCTAATGATGTGGACATCCTACAAAAGGGCCTTACTAAGACAGATGCCTGGTGTCAAAGCCATGGCCTCAAGCTCAATGCCAAAAGTGCATTGTCACCCCCTTTGATATAAACTCTGTACCCATGAGTTACCACATAGGTGGTAGTCTACTTAACACTGAAAGTGTGATAAGAGACCTTGGGACACAGGTAGACAGTAGTCTCTTCTTTGATAATCACATTGCCACAGTAGTCAGGAAATCCTTCTACGTGGCACACCTCATCACAAAAGGTTTCTCATCCAGGAAAAAAGAGGTCATTGTTCCCCTCTACTCATCACTCATTAGACCCATTATAGAGTAAAATGCCCCTTTTGGTATGTACCACACAAGACATGTACAATAACTGGAAGGGCCACAGAAATACCTCACAATGAGGATTACCACCATCAAACAGATGCCCTACACAGACCGTCTCAAAAAACTCCAGCTTTACTCCGTCGCATATCGCCTACTCAAAGACGATCTCTGCCTAACATACAAAGCTATGTTAAACCCAGTGCTGTTGGACATGCTCCACTTAAAGAAATCCCAATCCCTCTGAGCTACATGCTCTAGGGACCTAAACCTTGTCACCACAATAAACAGAACATGCTGGAGGAATAGATTCCTGTCCCGGAGACTTCCCATACTCTGGAACAAACTACCTATCTATATCAAACAAAGCTCCCCATTAGCACTCTTCAAGAAAAATGTTGATGATTGGATGGGAAATAGGAAATTCACCCTGGGGATCACCTCTGTGGCTCTGCTCGACAGGGGCACAGGAAAATAATTTCCTTGGGTGGTGAAAGCCAGGGTACCTTTTTGGCTGGGCTTATAAAGGCCCTAGAGCCAATAGTCTAGTACCTACCTATGAACCTATAAATATGCTATTAGAACATTCCACTCCATTCATTTATTTTGTTAAGGAGACTGACTTATCTTGTGCCTGAAGCTGCTGTGAGGATGGTGCTTGAGGGATGACTATGTCAGATGCACGCAGTATACTGCCTTTACATGGTAAGGTATAGGTGGTGTGATGTTTGGCATCCATTTTACTGTGTGTGCAAGTCAGAGGGAGAGATCAGTCCCTCGGGCCCTACAGTGTCAGTGTATGTGCTATGCATTGCTTCTTTGCCAATGACAGGGCATACTGGGCTTGCCTCCATCTGCCTACAAGAGCAGGCTCAGGATGTTCCTCCTCCGAGGCCCTCTGTGCCTGTGGAGGCCTTGGCAATGGTGGGGGGATGTATGGTCCTTCCCCATTTTGTTCCTGCTACAGCTATTTCTGCAGGATCATATTGTGTAGCATGGCACATACTATGAACATGTGGGCACATGTGGCTGGAGAGTACTGCAAGGCTCCACCAGATATGTCAAGGCAGCAGAACCATGACTTGAGCATCCCAAACACATGCTCTATAATGATCCTGGTTTGTGCATGTGCCTCATTACGGCATTTGCGTGTGGGTGTGTGTGCATTTCTGATGAGTGTCATCAGCCACAGCCCCAGTGCGTAGCCAGCATCCCCCACCACATGGCCATATGGGATGTCCCCACTGACAAACACCTAGTACAGCTGTGAAGAATGCCAATGTGGGAGTTGTGATAGCTTCCAGGGCTGCCAGCACACACATTCATGATAATGCACTGGGCATTGCACATGACCTGGTGGTTGATGGAGTGGTACCCCTTGTGGTTTAGGTAGATCCTACCCTGGTCACTGGGTGGTGCTTTGATGTGGATGTGCGTGCAGTCTATGGCACCCAATAACTCTGGGTATTCTGCTACATGGTGGAAGAGACACATATCGCTGGTCCTCTCCTCACGGATGCTGGGGAAGTAAATGTGCTCAGTGGCATGTGGTCGCATGGCATCCAGGAACTGGTGGAGTATCCTGGATGCAGATGCCTGTGAGACCACCTTGATATTCCCCAGTTGGTCTTTGGAAAGTACCTGTAGCTAGTATTCTTAAGGCTACACATACCTTGGTATTCACTGGGATGGGTTCCCCTCTGTTTGTTCTGGGTCTGAGGCGAGGCTGGCACAGCTCAACAAGTTGTTAAAGTATGTCCATGTCCACCCTGTAGTGCTCTACTATCTCCAGATCATGTAGCCCCTGGTAAGTTACCCTGGGTCTGAACACTCTTCTCCTCCTCCTTGGTCTGAGTTGGTTGTCAGCATTATCCTCCTCACCACCCTCAGTCTCTAGCACATACTGATAGATCAAAGCAACAGCAGCCCCTAACATGTTTTGTTAGTTTTGTCAGTTTAAAATTCCTCCAAATGTATACACCAGTGGTGTAGAGTTTGTGGGAAAAAACAGACAGAAAGGTATTTGCATAGTTTATAGTAGTGTGCTGGGCTGCTGCTTGTGTAATTGCTGATTCTGATACATTCCACCTGCCAACTATGGTAGTTCTCCTTAATTGCCTTCCTTCTGCTGTTTTCCCTTCCTATTTCCTCCCCATTTAAGCCCTGATGCGAGCCACACATACCCGTTGCTCAATTGTAAAGAGTTCTGCTATTTCCCTTTTTTTTCTTTGTTGTTTTTTTTTGTTTGAGGCCACTCTGTTTACGTGCCGCTGCCCTATGCTTAAATGGCCAAGATCGGCCAAAAAAAAAAAGTTTTATTTTAAAAAATTAAAACTATTTATCATGCCAATGGCCATTTATCTGACCATTGGCATGCCTAATAAATATAATATATGCTTTATTTCGAGCTGTCATTCCTCTGTTTTCTAATTTGCAGAAATTTGTTCAGCTAGTAACTGAACACATTTCTGCTTCTTACACTATTCCTGCACGGACAACTGCCTGCTTGCTGAATTGCTAATTTACTTCATTTGCATGGTTTTCACCAGCAAATGAGGTAATTAGCATTAGGCAGTAGTGTCAGTGTAGGAATAGTGTAGGAGCGCTTGTGCATGTCCTGGGAGCCCTTTACTGGATCGCTCGGCAGCCATATTCCGTGCAGCAGCTGCTGTACTATTCCTACACTCCGTGTAGGGTTTACTGAATCCAAGGGAAAATCATTTGAGCTTCAAAAGAAAACTTAGATTTGATTTCTTCCAGTACTGGTTGATTTGTTTCTTAGGCAGTCCATAGTATATACAATATCCTTTCCCAACACCATAATTCAAAGTTGAAGTTTTCTACCTGTCATGTTTCTTCACTCTCCAACTATCACACCCATATGACGTTATTGAAAATACCATGGCCTGGTTGACTTAAATCCTGCAAAGC
The DNA here is from genome assembly GCF_019279795.1 of Protopterus annectens. Lineage (NCBI taxonomy): Eukaryota > Metazoa > Chordata > Ceratodontiformes > Protopteridae > Protopterus > Protopterus annectens. The sequence continues at coordinate 556,405,527 of NC_056746.1, forward strand.
AAGGTTGTATCTTTGCGGAAAGTACACAGCCTTGTTAAACAGATTTACTGATTCTAAACCTTTATGTTTCTCCTTTTGTTCTTAATATTGTTGCTTCTTGATTGATCATGAGAACAAATTTCAATGAAATATAATATAATGAAATATAATAAGCTGTCTTTTTAATAGGTGTTAACACAATTTCATTATGTTTTTAAGAACTGATTGCCTCGTGGGTTGTTTTCAACTATATGTCTGAGTTACTTTTTAACTTCCTGACAGTTATTTATTTATTTATTTATTCATTTATTTTTTTTGCATTAATTTTGTAGTCTTGTGAGAGGTATTCAAATATGTTAGCTTTACAGTTAGGATTTTGCTTTAGAGTAATCTGATTTAGTTTAGCTATTTAAAACTTGGTCCATTTTGCCAATATTGTTTTGTGACTGATTGATACTAGATGGGATTTTATTTTCTTATTTTACTTCAGCCCTTTTTATTCTAGTTTAGTTACATTTCATTTCTAATTATTTGTTTTGTGTGTGTGTGTGTGTGTGTGTGTGTGTGTGTGTGTGTGTGTGTGTGTGTGTGTGTGTGTGTGTGTGTATCTGCCTGTCTGTATTCCTGGTTGTCTTTCTATGTGTGTGTGTTGGAGGGCTATTGAAATCCTCAGAAGAAACTGTCACAAATTATACATTGGCTAGGTAGTAAAAGGATTTGACCTCTGCCATTCTAGACTGGATACATGAAGGAAGGAGTGATTTAGCTAGGAGACGTAATAAAAAGCTTTGTTATATTACATTGATGAGGCTGACATGAATGGAGCTTTTATACATTATATTTTTGTCTAGGTTACTGTTTTATTCTCATCTAATATTGACCTTGCTTGACTTGCATTATACAAGTGGGTAGGACACCTGAAAGAAATCAACAGTCTTTTGAGAGGGGCTTATGTGGTTAAGGTAACATAGCTGGCTCTGTCTTAATCTGCCTTAGAAGGAGAATGAAAGGAAGAGGTTGGAGGGGAGAAATGGGTGAGGTCTGATGCATACAAAGTCACAGTGTGGTTTGAGAAGTTATGGGGAGAGCTTGGATATGAGTGTGTATATATAAATATATATATATATATATATATATATATATATATATATATATATATATATATTTTTTTTTTTTTTCATAAAATATATTCTAAAACACTTAGTGTAAGCCAGAATGCATTAGCAAGCACACATAATTTAAAGTGTATATGTCCATTTTTAGGGTAAGTAAATTGTGACCACTCTCACTGGAATTTCCTGTTCTCCTACGCCTGGCAAGATATCAACCTAAACAACATATGTACAAGTATGAGCACTAAGGATCTGGTTGAAGACTTTATGCAAAACAAGCCATGTCCCATTGGAATAGTATTACCTTTATGTGACATTCAAATAAAACCTTATCTCAGTGTAGGACTTGAACCCATTTCATTACCAATGTCAAGGTAAATACAATTCAACATTACTGGAGTCTCAGTAAAATAGTATATTTTGTTTATTTTACATTTGTTAACCGGGAAAGTCCGACTGGATATATGTCCATTTTCAGCAGAGGCACGGGGGGATAGCTCCAACAATACAGACAGTAAAATTACAATTAAAACATAAAAATTGGCTTAAGAACTATATTAGATAATAATATGCAGTCAACAACCCAGTACATTAATAAGGTGCAATTGCACAGTAAGGCTTGGTTTACAGATACTGGCGGATAATAACATACACAGACTAGGGTGGCAAAAAATGCTACAGTCTATCCTGGATAATATGACATAGAGGGTAATTCAGTATTGTATACAGTACTGTTAAGTGTACCATTGGAAAGAAGAAGAAGAAGTGAGTTATACTAAAGAGTGGTAGGTAAAAAGAGGCAATTCAAGTAGTAGAGGGTGGATTAAGTAGAGGGGTAAGTAAGGGTAGGGTCAAAGGTGAATGAATAGAGGGATAGAGAGTCTTGAGGGCCCATAAAGAGATAATGGGTAGTGTCAGGTTGTAGAACTGGGTAGCAGAGGGGTCAGTCTGGGTTGGAGCAAGAACATTGCCAGTGGGTGGTAAGATACCCTTTGAGACTTTTTTTGAATTTGGTTAGTGAAGGCTCTAAGGTTAGGTTGGCAGAAAGTGAGTTCCAAATTCTGCCAACATAGTTAGAAAACAGTGAGTCTCCAGCTGAGTTATTAGATTTGAGTGTTTGAACAAGGAGTTTGTTGTTTGATCATAGTGTCCTAGGATTACTGTAAGAATTAATAAGGGTTTTTAGTCCAAGAGTTTTGTCAGGTTGATTGAGGACTTTGTAGGAGACTGTGAGCTGATTATAATTAAGTAAATTGGGGAAATCTAGCCACCCTAGTTGAATAAGGTTTAGGCAGTGATGAGTGTGATATGCAGAGCCAGTAGCAAATCTGACAATGTGGTTGTAATAGCTTGAAAGTTTGCTCAGATCAGATTTATTCAAGTGGGTTAGAATAGGAGAAGCATATAGAAGGGTTGAGAGTAGGTGAGTATGGGCAATGGCAGTCCATGCCAGGTGGTCCAGGCTATATTTCTAAGTTTGATTTTTGTTCTGGTATCTTTTGTAAGCCATGGTGCAATTTTTGTTTTAGTTCAAATAGTATGAGCAGGGGCATGAGAGTGAAGGATGGTGAGGAATTAGGTGTTAAAGTATACAACGGCATCCTCAAGTGGCAGTTCTTTTAGGATTGCCCAGTTGCATAATTTAAGTTCATTTTGGAAGTTGGTAAGGTTGAAGTTCTTATTGTTTCTAGTTGTTTTGTAAGTGGGCTGGTGAGCTTTGTGCTTAATAATGAAAGTTGGAGAGTGATCACTTATGTCATCAGGGAGTGTCCCAGATTTGTACATAAGGGGATGACTGTTGATAACTATCCAGTCAAATATACTTTCCTTGTTGGAGGGTTTACTAATTCTAGTGAGAGAGGTTATTATTTGTATGAACCCATATAGATTTATGTTGGTACTTGGGGTTACTGCAGAGCAGGTTGTGCAATATATATTGAAGTCCCCAAGAATGATAGATTCTTGAGGATAGGTATTGGATAACCAGTGGAGTATATCTTCTAGGGTGTTTGTATTATTGCCTGGGACTCTTAAATCATTATATGCTGCTACGGAACAACTTGATGTACCTGCTTAAAAGCATATCTAGGATAAATACTTATTTTCATGCCTCAGACAGACCTGCTGGCTACAGCTTTGGAATTGTGTGGCCCATGTTCATATGTTTAGTTCTTTACATTTTACAAGTCCTGCAGTTTTAGTGTTGTGCAGGCCTGTTGGTGCTGAGGCAAGGTGTTCATCTATGTTAGCAATAAGAGATTGAAAATGGTCTGGGTTTGCCAATGGGGATTAGCCAGTTGGAAGATCTGTCAGTTTACTCCTATATCTCTGCCAGAGGGTTATGGAAAGTTTGGATGACTGTCTTTGGGGTCAACATCATATCTTTCAATCTCTTAGTGCAAGAAATCTGGACAAAACCTGAATGAATATGGAGTCAAAGGCACAAAAATAGAGGCAGATTGTAAATATTGTTCTTATAAACTTATAACGTTGCTAGAATAACAGGATTTATGATAGCATGCATATTCTGAAGTATATTAAATCTGAAACTCCAATGTACGTCATTATTTAGTGACTTCAGTCCTCAGTGATTTGTCAGAAAACCACAAATTTTATGACCAACAGACCAGGAATATGAGGCAAAAATCTGGACATTCTGTGAAAATCTGGACAGTTAAGATGTATGGTTACCATGGGATGGGTATTATTCAATGGCACTACACACATACAGACACACGCACACACACACACACACACACACACACACACACACACACACACACACACACACACACACACACTCATGCATTTTTGTTATATTTCTCTTGTACTAAACGCACATTTTTTTTAATTTTCACTTGTGGTGTTTACAAGCTTTGCGGTTGGCTGTTTGATATTATAAAGCTGATTCCTTATTTTAAAACACTTTCTTAAAGCAGATATGTTTTTTTAGAGTTGGAGGCTGTCAGTTTTTTTTGTGCTATTTATGTTCATTAGTCCATCCCTTAATTCACTCCAAAGTTAAGCCGTATAACAGATTTGCACTGGGTGTGGGGGGGAGGGGGGTCAATCACTCATGGAAGCATTAGGCACATTCAAAGCTCCATACCTCTGAAATGATTAATGACCTCTAGGATGTCCCAGGGCTCTGATGGATATTTCATAGTGGCTGACTGTGCTAACCACAAGTTATTTCCTATTTCCTTATGTAGACTGAAGTTTGATAAAACCTCATTCAAGTAGGTTTTGGATGAGACATCTTCTAACAGAATTATGTGTCAAGGGATACTGGAAGGGTACATTTTAGTAGGGTCTATATTATATTATATTATATTATTGCATGCTTACAAAAGCAAATGGTAATTAATCGACCCCATGTAAGCAAAAGCTTACAATGTCGAAACCTCAGAACAACGATTTTTTTTCCAAGGGAAAAAAATCGCTGTTCCAAAATAAAAAAAATAAAAAACTTTAAAACATTACATAATGTGGGGGGCACAGCCCCCCACACCACCCCCTACTTAAATATACCAACTCTGAGATCGCGCTACAGTGCCGAAAATGGCAAACTAACAAAAGCGGCCAAGCAAATTCTTTCCCAGGGAAAGAATTCGCTATAAAGCCACTTCACTATTTTGCCTTTTTGTTCTTTTAGGTTTGATCAAGATGCATTCAACAAAAATGTGTCTGCGATCACACAATAGGAACCCTTTTAGGAGCCATATCTGTAAAAATCTTCATAAATAATGTAGCAACAGTGTACATACTTGGACAGCTTATTCATTTAACTTGTTCAAAGTATGAAGAAACAATTATTTTACCAAAAATAGCCCTTTTGCTTTGAGATCAACAACACCATAAACTTTTATAACTCATTTTGTTTTATTATTTTTATAAGAAAGCAAAACAAAGGCAGTCCATTACATAGCTAGAGAAATAAGGGGGCATGGAGATGCCATGGAAGATGATCACTTAGGAAGGTAACTCTTTTCCAGGTGAAAGTTTTGGAGAGGACCAGGGTGACAGGATGATGAAATAACAGTACTAAGTATGAGCAACAGATCTGTAAGTAACTACAGCAGAATTTGGGGGAAGACTGAGTGGTAGAAAAGAGACTAATGATGCATTTAGCTGAAGAAGGAAAGCAGACAAAATGTGAGCAAATTTTGTGTGAATCAGAGAAGGAATGTGTGGATGTGAACAGTCTTAAATGCCTTATATTAAGCTGTAAGTTAAAAATGTCATTAATATATGAAAGGTGATTAACTGACATTAAATGCTTACTATATATAATTATTTAACCTAGACAGAAGGGAGAGAGGAAAAGCCAGAGAACAGAGTATAGGGGCAATTGTGCAAATGTGGAAAGTCAAAGAGAGAAACCATTATATTCATGTATTGAGAACTTTAACTGCAAAGTGATATGGGGACTGGCTGTACAAAATAAACAAAACTAACAAAACATATTATTTACTTATACTATAAGGTGGAATCAGCATGGTGGACAAAGGGCAAAATGGTAAATCAAAAGAAAAGATACATGTCCAGATTCCATAACATTCGCTGAATCCAGCGCATTTCAGTGATAATGCAAAAGTTGTGGATAAGTCTGTAATATGGAAATATGCCTCAGTGAACATAGAATATCTTGGCACATAACAGAGTTGAGCAGCAGCAGCGGTGCTCTGTATATCAATCATAGCCACATTGTAAGTCATGAAAAGTGTGTCATAAAGCTTGTTGTACATTAACAAAGTTAGAGAATTATACTATCGCAATCCAAGCTACATGACATTCATAAGGGATACATATCCTCAGTAATTCCCCCACTAAACCCAGAGACAACTATGGATGTCTCTCTAAGTAATATACTAATAAAATACACTTGCTGGAAATTACAGATTCTGATGGAATCCATAAAATTTCTAAAAAATATTAATATAGGTGAAAGACAATCATGACCACGTCACCAGAGCTAACAGTAATTAACACTGGTTGTAGGACATATGTTGGGAACACAGGAAATGCACACCCTAGGAAATAGGGAGTTAGAAAAGCAGATGTGGGTTCTGGGTGAAGAAGATGGACATACAAGAAGTATGTTAGAATACAAAAATTTGAGAAACAGTCAAAAGGGCACGGGCAATTGTTTTTTTTTAATGGTAATAGGCCCCCTTGTTTTGGGGATAATAGAAGGAGGAAAGGAAAAAAGCAGAGAAAGAGGAGGCAAAACAGCAGATACACACATATAACAAATATCAGAAGACATGACAGACAAAGGTCAGAAATAAACAGTAAGAAAAGATAAGGTACACAGATGGCACACTCTATAACATTGGCAACAGAAAGTTGACAAACAGGGTGGGGATGCCTACCAGCCATGGTGAAATGCAAAAATACATACTTTTAAAATGCCAGGGTTTTGTGATATAAAAAATGAGACCGCAATAAATCATTTCAAAACTTTTCCCACCTTTAATGTGACATATAACCTGTACAATTCAATTGAAAAACAAACAAATCTGTTAGGAGAAAAATATAAAAATAAAAAAAACATACAATATGCTGGTTGCATAAGTATGCACACCCTTAAACTAACACTTTGTTGAAATGTGCAAAAAGTGAAATACATAAGGTACTACAAATTGTCATGCAAGTAATGATATAAAACTCAAATCATCTGTGCAGCAGTTACGTGGTTGTACTTCTACCAGACATTGGTTTCCTATCAAAAGATTAAACAAAATAAAATGAAAGAAATCTGAGGAACCATGCTGTATCAGAATTCCTTTAACAATGCTGACTACTCTTTATATGATAGTGACAGCAGAGAGCAGTCATGGAGGTAGTCATTTTCAAACAGTATTAGTAGGGAATTATGCAGAATTTTTAAATGTATGTTTCAGTCTCCCACACTGCCATATCAAAGAAAGATGATACGGTGTCTTTACACAATATCTAAAATGAATTGCAAAACTCTAGTTGTCATACTGTACACATACAAATGAAAAAGTAATAACATAAGAAATATTGGCTATCCATTGTTCCAAATACTTGAGATAAAGACTGCTTCCTGTGAATGTGGGTGCACACATTTAGGAAGACTGACAAAAAAAACAAAAAACATAACTTATGGGTACAGGATAAGTAGTGCCCTTGATTTTACAAGAACACAATATCTCAACTTAGTCAATATACTATATCAATTATGGTCTGTCTGACTGAAAGCACACAGACTGAGAAAGAGTTAAATGCCCCTGTCAGGGCTTGAAGCCAGCACTCCAGAATCCCACTGTGTTACACTACCAGTTTTGCCTGTGCAGCAACCTAAGGCCTCTGTGCTCCATTGTCATGCAACGTACAACCAGTGGCCAACAGGTATTAACTCAGTGTATCTAGCTTTATCCATGTTTACTATGATGCAGTCTGGAGGGTGGCCACGGTGGTGCAGTGGTTAGCATTGCCGCCTCACAGCAAGAGGTTCTCCAGTTCGATCCTTGGCTGGGGTGCCTTCTGTGCAGAGTCTGCATGTCCTCCCTGTGGTTGCATGGGTTTTCTCCGTGTGCTCCAGTTTCCTCCCACATCCCAAAGACATGCTGTAGGTGGATTGGATACTCTAAATTGGCCCTAGGCATATGTGTGTGCCTTCCATGGAAGGTTGGGTGCTGGGCTGGCAACTTGACACTGTAAAACTCCACTGCCAATCATGAGTAGACAGGTGATCCACTGTGGCGACCCCTAACTGGGAAAAAGCCAAAAGAAGAAGACTATCATGCAGTCTGGAACAAAAAAAGTCATGTCAAAGTTATCAACAGAGCAAAGTAACTTGGCAAGACTGGAAATTAAGTTCAAATAACACACGTGAAAAAAAAAATTGTGCGTGTCATATTAAGGCGTTTCTGAAGATGTTTTTAATCAGAAAAAATACACAAAAACTTTATGGCAGGAAAAAAAATAACCAAATCATGGAGCTAACGTGTAGATGTTAAAGACACTAATCAGTCACTTAGCTTAATGGACTTTATGTCCCTGTAGCTTCCCTGCTAGGTCCTTTTTATATTTGTTTTCCCTTCTGTACCTTTTAGTTTCCAACATAATTAACACCCAAAGCATCAGCTCACTCCCATATTCAAGGAAATGGGACAGCAAATCCCCTTCTCTACATAGTTAGCTGTAGGCTGTAGTGTAGAAACTAGTTATTGAGAAAAATAATAGAGCTATGCAACAAACAGAATTTTGTGCAGATTTACAAGAGTTGTAGTTCCAAATTAAGGGTTGTGTGGATAACTGACCTGGACAATACCTTTCTCTCCCGATAGATTGGTTTTGGTAGGCATCATCTTCTGCCTCGTGGGCACCATCAACTTATGCAATACCTACTTAAAAACCAACTTCCCTCTCCTACCCAACATGGGTTTAGACCAGCTCATAGTACAACAGCTGCCATCCTCTCCTTCACTAACCTCATCAACCAGAACAGGAATTTAGGCAAACTTACATCAGCCATATTTTTAGACCTATCAAATGCCTTTGACATGGTAAACCACCCCAAACTTCTTGAGTCCGTCTCAGACCTTGGACTGTCCAATCACTCACTAGCCTGGTTTCAGAATTACCTACTAGGTAGACAGCAAGCAGTCAGGTGGGGTAACAAACTATCCGCACTGCTTCCTATTACAACTGGAGTCCCACAAGGGTCAATTCTAGGCCCTCTATTATTTTCTATCTTCATTAATGATCTCAACAGCATCACTCAGGATGCAACTATCATACAATATGCTGACTACTCGAAACTAGTCTGCTCAGCCAGCAACCCTCTCACACTCCTCTCCATCACCCAACAAGTCTTCAAAACCTCTGAAGTTTCTCAGTAAAAATCTGTTACTGAACCCCAAAAAGACCAAATTATTAATTTTCAAACCAAATAAATCCAACTTAGAGGCAGATACTTTCAATATTATGTCCAGTGATGGTACCATTATCTCCCCAGACTCCCACACAAAACTACTAGGAGTGACCATTGACAACAAACTGAAGTTTGACCTTCACATAATTCAAACTATCAATATACACAAAAAACATGGCTGTTTGTACAAAAATAAAACATACCTAAATCAACAGACTAAAATTACCATGGCTCAAACTCTGCTCCTATCCACACTTCTATATGCTGATCCCATCTTCACTAACCTATCCAAAACTGAAATCACAAAACTAGACACTTGTTACAATCAAATTGCCAGATTTGCCAAAAATGCTCCTTACCGATCCCACCATTGCCACTTACTACTTCAACTAAATCGACTTGAACTTCCAAATCTCATTACCTTCCATCAACTAGTCCACTCAGAAACTCCTACTATATCCTGAAAAAATACCAGCACTATCTAATTTGCTGAAATTACAAGAAAACCCCAGACAACTATGCTCTAGTGACAAAACATTAATCAAAATAACCAAATCCAACAACTCAGCAGGTGATTCCTTATTTCCTAACTACATAGGTAAAATCTGGAACTCACTACCCCCTGCTATTATCTCAGCAAAATCAATCATTAAATTTAAACAACTACTAAAAGAACACCTTTTCATCAAAAGATCATGCCTTCCCCCAGGTTGACCCTCTATACCTGTTTCCTCAGCTCAACAAATGCTCCATCAGCCTCTTTCATCTACTAGCAGTCTTACTGTGCTAACTTCATCTACTGCAGTCTTACTATGCTCTAAACACCTCTCTTCTACTCTTTGTACTCCCCCATTTTTTTATAACACCACCATACTCAAAATGCAATCTTTGGTAAATTGTGCATATTCCCATTTGTGATATTACTGGTCAAGTAGATATTACTGAGCATACAACTAACGTGTCCTTCTACTACATTTAGATTCTAAGAATATTTTTTCTCTGTAAGCTAAAATGTTATTTATTGTACTTCTCTATATATGTTAAATGACTTTGTATATGTTAAACAACTTAGTTGTGAGCTTTTCTCCTCGGGCCGCCGCTGAAAATGGACATGCATCCAGTTGGATTCTCCCGATCAACAAATTTTATATATATATATATATATATATATATATATATATATATATATATATATATATATATGGGTCTACTTTGTTTCACTGAAAACACACTTCACTGAAACTCATTTATTTGAAAACTCATTTCACACTGAAAATCAGTTGCCTGAACGCAGTTCACTGAAAGTTCACTTCACTGAAAACTCATTTGACTGAAACTCATTTAGTTGAAAGGTATATGCCCTCTTCCCCATTGTACTGTGATCCTGGAGTTAGTATATATAGTAAGGGGGGGTGTGGGCCCACCCTATGTTAAATGCTGGAAAGCATAGACATGGATACTTACAAGCTGAATGACTAACTCTTTTCAGAAGATAATATATACCCTATATATATATATATATATATATATATATATATATATATAGTTATATATAGTTATATATATATATATATATATATATATATATATATATATATATATATATATATATAGTTTTATATATATATATATATAGTTTTATATATATATATATATATATATATATATATATGTATATATACAGTTGAAAAAGGGTGATTGCGAGGTGGAGTTCAGGGAAGAGTTAAAACAGACACTGGGGGGCAGTGAAGAGTTACCGAATAGCTGGGTAACTACAGCAGAGATGGTAAGGGAGACAGTTAAAAAGGTGCTTGGTGTGACATCTGGACATAGGAAGGAGGACAGGGAGACCTGGTGGTGGAATGAAGAAGTACAGAGGAGTGTACAGAGCAAGAGGCTGGTGAAGAAGAAGTGGGATTGTCAGAGAGAGATGAAGAAAGTAGACAGGAGTATAAGGAGATGAAGAGCATGGCAAACAGAGAAGTGGCGAAGGATAAGGCATATGGAGAGCTGTATGAAAGGTTGGACACTTAAGAGAGAGAAAAGGACCTGTACCGATTGGCTAGACAGAGGAACCAAGCTGGGAAAGATGTGCAGCAGGTAAGGGTGATAAAGGATAGTGAGGGACGCATACTCACAAGCAAGGAGAGTGTGTTGAGCAGATGGAAAGAGTACTTTGAGAGGCTGATAAATGAAGAGAATGAGAGAGAGAAGGTTGGATGATGTGGGGATAGTGAATCAGGAAGTGAAACATATTAGCAAGGAGGAAGTAAGGACAGCTATGAAGAGGATGAAGAATGGAAAGGCTGTTGGTCAAGATGACATACCAGTGGAAGCATGGAGGTGCTTAGGAGAAATGGCAGTGGAGTTTTAACCAGATTGTTTAATGACATTTTGGAAAGTCAGAGGATGCCTGAGGAGTAGAGAAAAAGTGTTTTGGTACCTATTTTTAAGAATAAGGGCGATGTGCAGAGCTGTAGCAACTGCAGAGCGATAAAACTGAACAGTCACAGCTTGAAGTTATGGGAAAGAGTAGTGGAAGCTAGGTTAAGAAGGGAGGTGATGATTAGTGATCAGCAGTATGGTACATGCTGAGAAAGAGCACTACAGATGCAATGTTTGCTCTCAGAGTGTTGCTGGAGAAATATAGAGAAAGTCAGAAGGAGTTGCATTGTGTCTTTGTGGACTTGGAGAAAGCATATGATAGGGTGCCTAGAGAGGAGTTGTGGTATTGTACAGACCTCTCAACCATACTGAATGACTTGGTTTTTACTGAGTTTTGGGGTCCAAATGAAGGGATGCCACGATTCCTGAGTGGTACCCTTTCATTTCTGATTTTTTTCATTTATTTTTTTTAATTTTTTCAAATACCATGCTGTCTGGGCTGATGTCATCACATGTGCAATGACATCAGCTCCATCAGGGCCATCAGCCAGTCAGAATTGAGCTCAAGGAGCTCACGTTGTCACTTCCAGCTGGTCTGGCTGCAAATGCGAGCAGGAACAGCCGTTCATTTGAAACAACAGCAGCACTCCATTGGATTATAAGGAACAGAAATTCATTTGTACGCTCACTCATTTTGGAAGCAACAGCCATTTGAAATAGGGATATTAGCAGCACTCCATTCATTGCTTTGGACGCTCGCTCATTTTGGAGTACAGGATTATAAATGCAGGAATCATTGATTGCTTTGGACACTCGAATCATTGCTTGCTTTGGGCACACACTCGTTTTGGAAGCAACAGCCATTTGAAACATGGATATTAGCAGCACTCCATTCATTACTTTGGACACTCACATGTTTTGGAGTACAGGATTACAAATGCAGGAATCATTGATTGCTATTGCTTTGGATGCTCTCTCGTTTTTGGAACAAATGCAGGAATCATTGAACAGCAGCCAGGTTTGGTGTGTGTGTGTGTGTGTGTGTGTGTGTGTGTGTGTGTGTGTGTGTGTGTGTGTGTGTGTGTGTGTGTGTGTGTGTGAGAGAGAAAATGCTCCCATGTAATACACCTGGTGGCTAGAGGTATTTCAGGCTCAAACTCTGTACCAAAAGGAGCCTAAAGTCCCTAGCCACCACCATTTCTGAGCTTTGCCCAGATTTGTTGTGCTAAGAGTTAAGAAGAGCTATGGTGGGAAGTGAGAACAGAATTTGTATTCCCTCATTATTGACTTTGTTGTTTGTCCAGGTTTATTGTGCTAGGAGTTGAGAGCTATGGTGAGTGAGAAGTGAGAACTGAATTTGTATTCCCCCATATTAGCTTTGTCCAGGTTTTTTGTGCTACGAGGTTGAGAACTATGGAGAGAAGTGAGAACTGAATTTACTAAATGATAGCCATTAAGTTTCAGTCTTCCTGTTTTTTAGGAAACTGCTGATTTGGCATAGTGGTATGTTGCTCTAACTGTAGTGCATAGGGTCCTGGGTTCAAGTCTTGCCAGTGACATGCATGGTGGTAACAACATTTTATTCTAGCAACTTTCCAAAATTATACATGCAATGTTTAAAATGTGTACCTGGTTTTTGACCTTTTGCCCCCCCAAAAAAAAAAACTGAACTTGAAAATAAGTGTGAACAGCTGTGCAAGATGCCTATGGCTTGCACTACTGTCATTCTATTTATAGTGTGGGTGTGGAAGTAGACTTTTATGATGGAAATGTTCTGAATTGGGCAGTTTTATCATTATTGGTTCATGCATTTTGTTTCATTGCCTACAGTACAGCCTACTGGAAAAATGGTCAAACAATAAATTTAAAATGCGCTCTAACAAGTGTGTTGCATTATACAAGGAATATAACTTAATAAAGTCAGGAAGGTGTATCAAAGAAAAGAACGCATATATATTTCTGGTTTTGTGTGCAAGGAGCCAATGATTTTAAAACGGCCCAAAGGTAGTCTTTATCCACCACTGGCCAGATGCATTTTCTTTGGATGTAGTGTGGGTTTCAATGCTATTTCAATGAATGTGAGTTTCAAGGGCAGAGAAGTTTAATGACAAATCTATTTTCATTGAGACAGTATTGCTTTGTTTAGCAGATGTCAAAATAAAATCCAAATAATCATTGCAGAAGTAAAGCAGTATGCACACATTAGTGTTTATGGTAAATGGGGCAAAATCACCAGGTAAGGGGACATTGGAATGGCCGCAGGGGGTCAGTGGTGCCATATTTTGGTTGTCCTTCAGTATGTGTTTGAAAGTTGATATCCTACAATTCCATTGGAGTGGGTGGGGTTACGTAATTATGTATGCAAATTAGATGTTAATCAGCGTACAGATTTACTCCTATTTTTCATGTGCCTTGTCCAGATTTTTGATGTTTCCAGGTTGAGAGGTATGGTACTGTATGAGGAAGTCGGGAGTGGCAGAGAAGTATGTAAGAGTGGTACAGGATATGTATAAGGGTAGTGTGACAGTGGTGAAGTCTACAGTGGAAGTGACAGATGCATTTAAGGTGGAGGTGGGATTATATCAGGGATCAGCTCTGAGCCCTTTCTTATTTGCAATGATGATGGACAGGTTGACAGATGAGATCAGACAGGAGGCCCCATAGACTATGATATTTTCAGATAACATTGTGATCTATAGTGAGAGTAGGGACTAATTTGAGGAGACCCTGGAGTGGTGGAGATATGCTCTAGAGAGGAGAGTAATGAAAGTCAGCAGGACTAAGACAGAATATATGTGTGTGAATGAGAGGGAGAATAGAGGAATGGTGAGGATGCAGGGAGTAGAGTTGGCAAAGATGGATGAGTTTAAGCACTAGGGATCAACAGTTCAGAGTAATGGGGAGTGTGGAAGAGAGGTGAAGAAGAGAGTACAGGCAGGGTGGAATGGGTGGAGAAGAGTGTCAGGAGTGTTTTGTGACAGACGGGTACCAGCAAGAGTGAAAGGGAAGGTCTACAAGAGGGTAGTGACACCAGCTATGTTGTATGGGTTGGAGACGGTAACATTGACAAAAAGGCAGGAGTCAGAGCTGGAAATACAGAGTTAAAGATGTTAAGATTTACATTTGGTGTGACAAGGATGGACAGGATTAGGAATCAGTATATTAGAGAGTCAGCTCAGGTTGGACAGTTTTGAGACAAAGTCAGAGAGGCAAGATTGCATTGGTTTGGACATGTGCTGAGGAGGGATGCTGGGTATATTGGGAAAAGGATGCTAAGGATGGAGCTGCCAGGTAAGAGGAAAAGAAGAAGGCCTAAGATAAAGTTTAGGGATGTGGTGAGAGAGGACATGCAGGTGGTTGGTGTGACAGACTAAGATGCAGAGGATAGGAAGAAATAGAAAGAGATGATCCACTGTGGTGACCCCTAATGGGAACCACCAAAAGAGAAGAAGTTATATATATATATATATATATATATATATATATATATATATATATATATATATATATATATACTACTAACCATGGGTATGACTGAGCAAAGGACAGTCTTGTGAACAACATTACAGCACATTAACATGAAGTCAATGGGTGCTCACAGTCCAAAGGTATAATGGGGATTTCTGTATTTATTGGAATATTTGCAGAGACATGTTCACAAATCAGTGCATATGTACCATTTGCCAAAATATATACGTTTATGTAAATAAGGAATGTAAATAAAGGCATATTTTTATGTTACTATATAAATTAGCAGTACCAGGTTGTATATATGAGCCACACAGTGGCAGTCTATGCATTCTGTAAAGTAACACTTCCATGTATAACAGGCACAGTTATATGATACAGCATGGCACAATCACTGCCAATAGACGCCACACACATAAAGCCGGTATGCCAGTGTGACAGCACAAGTGTCAGACAAAGCACAGGGGCAAGGACATGTCCTCCTGTTGAGTAGACATGACATGGCAACCCACAAATCATACCTATCTCACTATGTTCTTTGTGGAGTAAGGGAAAAATGTTCTTTGCGAGTTGGTGTCAATCCCACACAATTATACAGTAGAACTCTTGCGACAGTAACAGCATATTAACTACAAAATCCACAACTATGACAGACAGGACCACAGTGCATTGGCCAGTAACAACAATATGCTGCACTGCACGAATAGGAGTACACACATGCACGCACACATGATGAGTACCACACCTGTCCACATGGAGCAATGCATGCATCAGGTGCATGTATATCAACACATTGACTGAATGTCTAATGAAGTAATATATGTCATGCACAAGTTGCAACATAATGTGAAATGTTACATGACATCTGCAGTGTACAGTTGGCTATGTATCACATAAGCATTGCAGCAAAATGTTATGCATGCACAAGTGTACCTATACAATCCACTTAAATGGTAAACACCATGGTGACAGCAGTACACCAGTGGATCACACAGACAATCCTTAAGCTGCTGAAAGCTCACCCTGTTGGCAAGGAACATCACAAAAGATCTCCTGGTTTGTTTTCCTGAATGAGTCCCATATAGCCCATGCCATATTCTGAAAGAAATTAACCATCATGTCCCTCATCTGTGTCTGAAAGACATCGGTCATCACATCTTAGATCTGGTCACGAATATTGTCTTGTGGTGGTGCTGGTCAGCTTCTCCTGCAGGATGCAGCAGTGATAGTGGCATGTGCAGGTCCAGGTTCTTACTTCTCATTGTCATCATCATTGCCTCCATCAGGGTCATCATCATCATTGGAAGACTAGAGCAGTGGTCTGACATGCACTCCTCCCTGACATCTGATGGGTGAGCCTCCACTAGTCCCATGCTTTGTTAAGGTAACTCACAAGACATACCTGCAACTACATAAGTAGATAACATATCCACTGTGACACAATGCCTAAGCAGGAAATGGTTAGTATGACACCTTACAATAAGGTATGCCCATAGTTAAATGTACCACAATATGCAATATAGGTCATGAATTCAAACTATAACAATGAAAACCACAGGTCTGTCTTGCCACATATTCCTGTGAAAAGCATGGTTGACATAAAACACAAAGAGATGTGTACATCAGAAATGTAACAAACCTTAATTATTATGCCATCAATATGTGATCGCTGCATATGAGGAGAATAGTATATCACCATACATTGCAGATGTCATTAAAATCACATTCACAGATTATATGGCATTAAGTAGATGTGAGTACAATAAAAATAATTGCTGCTAGTAAATGTATATTCATGCACATGGCACATTCCCTATATCCTATTATCTATACTTATGGATGATTTCAGTAGAGGCCCATGTCAGTGCCACTGTATCCATCACAAAATGTGAGCAGGTTACTCCAGGCCTTGCCATGGCATGCACAACACAGCTTATCTGTGGAAATCCTGCCAATACCTGATCACTTGTTTATCAACCATTATTATGCATGCCACGCATGTGCACAGTTAGCACACTAACATATCATGATATTTGAAGAGAAGCATGCCATGACACTGTGCTATACAACACTGTCATGTGTCTACATTGAAAAACAACAATTATACTGTTAGACCACTATAAAACTGCCAGCGTAATGCAAGTACTGTGACCTGCAGTAGGTAATATAATACTTGATGTATACCTCATTACATTGTCAGGCAAATTGTCTAGGAAAGCATCATTATTTCCATGTTTGCTGTCTTGTATGTGTGCCTTGCACATTTATGTCAGTGTGTGAGCATGTGAGTAACACACAACTGTAACCCAGTTGTCTGTGCATATAATGAGTCATATGAACAGCCACCAGTTAACATATTGGTATAATGAAGATATAGTAAGATGACAATCCAGTGGAAATATTAAAGCCATGCGCAAAGGAGATTACCAAGGCAACATGATCATTAGCTGACATAGCATCAAGTCTTTGGAATGCAACACAACACCCTAGCAATAATGGGCAGTCATAAAGCAGTTACAGCCTGTGACATACAAAAACATAGGTTATGTCCTACAAACAGTACTGCTTGTGTACTAATGTATCAATGCCCTACATACCTTTATTAGCAATCACTATGTATGACACTGCAAAATGCAAACAGCATAATGCTGATTAGTGATTATGTAAGAGGCAGTTACAAATAAAGAACAGAAATGGCTATGTGCACAACTATCTCTAAACAGAGTGTACTAATGTGTTGTAACCAAAGCATCAGTGGTGTTGTAGACAGAAGCAATACCCATGTTGAACTAAAGGTGCATGCCAGGCATAGTCTGCCAACAACAGTGTGAACATGGAAAAGCTGACACCCAATTCAGTATGTAACTAGATAGGCTATGCACAACAGATGCGTCACTAAGCACCACATCCAGACATACAGGTATACCAACAACTGCAGAACAAACAGCAGACAAAACACTATTAACTTTTATGCAAACCATCACAGTCAAAAACACTGTGGCAGTTCCACGTAGCTGACTGTAATCTATGTTGTGACATACAGTTCATAATATTATCTTCAGCAAAACATGACTTGCTCTTAACTCATATGTAAACATAGTTTTATGAAATTCATACTGGTAATCACAGGGACTGCATAACTATTGCAGTTACCTTACAGATGAATGCATGATAATGCAAAAAAAAGCCAATCATGTAACAATGATCAGATCTATTCTAGGTACATAATTTGAAAAACTAATCAGCATACCTCTCTCCCTGCACTGCTCCTCCAGACTGTGCATCCATTTGATGTACAAGGCATGATTCCTAGTGTGCTCCTCATCTCCTGCAAAATGTAAAAAGCATGCATGAATGATAGTATGTAGGTGTAAAATAACAGTGAAATACATCAAGCAGCTCATGTTCTTTACCTTTCAAATTGAATAACATTACAGAATCTGCATACACACTTTCTGATATTTCATACAAAATACTTTACACATTGGAAGACTAATGGACACACAGAGATTCAAACCCGGAGCTGTCAGCTGTATTCACACTCTAACCTTGACACATGCTTGTCTAGTAAATTAATCTTGCCTGAGCTTCCCTGGAGGAAAAGCAGTTAAACAAATCAGAGGTATGAATGTGCAGGGATGGGTTAGCAACTTGGATCATGGTTTACACTTTACAAGATTGTTAAAATACAGTTTAACATGCTGTGCATTTGTGAAAAAAAAGACAATTGCAAGCATGACTGCATGTCGGCACAGTGGTCACAACACAAAAACACAACTGCAAAGTGTCATACCTTGAAAGTGGAACACTGTCATATAACACATAGCTTCTCTTAACAGACATCTACTAATTCCACATACTCACAAATGCAGTTTAGGTGGGAGGGCAGAAATATATACATATATTTTATTGTCAGATTAGAAATTGTGCATTAAAAATATCCCTGATGTGTGTGTGTGTGTGTGTGTGTGTGTGTGTGTGTGTGTGTGTGTGTGTGTGTGTGTGTGTGTGTGTGTGTATTCATATTCCTGCAGATAACTGAGGAATACACAGACATCCAACACCTAAATGCTATAGGCCCTCACGCTCCACACAACTGCCAGATCAACGTTTACAACATAGAACACACAGTAGACAGTGGTCTTGAGTTCAGCAAATGGGAATTTAACAATACTGTGCATTTTGTAAAACAGAATTGACTATGGGATGAGTTAATATTCACACACACACACACACACACACACACACACACACACACACACAAGTAGACTGTGTAATACTCTTGAAGTATTATGGATAACTGAGATATGCATTGTTATCAGCGGCCTAGGTGCTATAGAGTTAATGACACACGACCATAGTGGATGCGTGAAATAATGAATTTCGTGTCAGAAAACAAACATATCTAATGTTTAATAGTATGTACATGATAAACAATATTAAACAAATACACCCAATGAGAATTAACCCCATAATTAAGGTGAGAACAGACACATTGTTTTTTTGATTATCCAGATGAGCTAATTGTCAGAAAAGCTGGCTAGTGGGTTTAAAAGGCATATATCTAAAAAATAACCTAAGAAAATGCCTCAGCCGATGGCAAGCACTGCACACCCTAAATATTTCAAGCCATAGTTTATTATTTAATGCTTTCATCTCAAAACAAAGACTTCATCAGAATAAAAGACGTATAACAAAGGCTTCATATTTATAATGCTAAAAACACCATCATTGGTTCAAAAAAGACATATTTTCCTGTTTCCCGGGATTGTATATTAAACATAAGAAATTAAAATAACATAAATAATTATAATTAATAAAAAGTATCTAAACACTTTTTTATCTAAACAACTTTAAAGTTCAAATATAAAATATATATAATAATGTATATGCAAAGGTGGATGAAAAATCTTTGCATCGTGCATTACATATACATTTACAACAATCAGTATCACTCCTCATGTGTTCATAATGGGTATTATTAATTAGAGCTTGGCCGCCCTCAATTTTAACATTGCAACTAAAGGCAATTGGTCATTTAAACCAGCTGGTACACTGGCATTCAATCATAATTGCCAGAGCAATTCCCGATACTCCAAGAAGGTCTCCCATTGACTGCCCCATAGGTTAGGGTCAATTTGCTCCGATACCCAAAAAGAAAACCTACTATTTTTGCACTTTAAGGAGTACCTGCATAGGGTATTCATTTCATCTTTTTTATTAATCTGATAATAATGTTAAAATGACTTGGCTTTTAATGCTCTCTCAGTTTTCCTCACATAGTAGGAAAGACACTTTTGACAATAAGCTAAGTAAACCACCCCCTTAGTGGAACAATTAAAATGCTTGTTTGCTGAGAGAGTAGCAATTCTTCACAGTGTGTAGCGTGAATACATTGGTGACACATCCCACATTTATATGTTCTCTTGTGTCTCTGGTTATCTAGTACTTATTTCATTCTCGTCCCCTTTTCTAGAATGTTTTTGATGTTATGTCCTCTCCAATATGTATATACCACTGATTTTGAAAAAAGATTTAAACTATTAGGCATTTTGAAAAACAAGTTCCAGAATTTTGTGATTATCTTTTGGACATCTGATATGGGATTTACAAACAAAATGTTGTTCCTAGTATAACAACTCTATGTTAACAAGTAAAGGGGAGCAGGCAGCATCCATAGCTACCCCACTCATTTGTTTATGGAACTCACCCTCAAATTGCATAACATTATTGGTTTAAACCAATTCTGTGCTTTCCAGTAGCAGCCTTAAATCCTTTGGACTCAAAAAAATTGCATTCCACTAGTATATGTTCACACCATTGTAACCCAATTGTGTTAGGAATAACAGAAAATAAGTCTTTAATATCAGAGGTAACCAAAAGGGGCTGAGACTGGAAGAAATCATTATCAACTTCTGTTAAGAAGTCCCATGAATCCAACAAAGTATGTCATACAATTTGAGAAAGAGTTTTAGCTTCCTATCAACAAACACAACCTAAGGGTAATTTTTGGACCAGCAGTGGCTACAATTGATCTAAGGGTGGGTCTTGAGTGCTTTTGTGAGTCTTAAATATACCACAATTGGAAGGAATCACTGGTTTAAAAATCAAAAGAAAATCATATGTCTTATCAATTATTCCTTGCATAAAATTATCCTCTAACATCAGATTAGTTTTCCTGTAAACCATATATATTTCATTTTTTGAAACCTGAGTATACCTAGAGTCACCATTTAATAACGTTTAACATCTTAGCTGCATAGTTCCAATATTCCATAATCACTAACCCACCACCTTTGTCTGTTTCATTATACTAATAACTCTATTCTTACTGATTTCAGTAAACACTTTCTTCTCATTTTTGGCTAAGATTAAAAACTTTCCATTTTTTTTTCTTAACATATAATTTCATTCTCGATAAAAGCCTCAAAACTGGAGAACACAGGAAGTAAGGGTGGGTTGTATGTAGTCTTTTTCTGGAGACTGGAAGTTGGTTTAACTGACTCATTATCAGAATAAATCAATTCTAAATTAGTCTAACACAAAAACAACTTGAGGTCAATTAAAATATCACTGATATCAGTTTTAGCAGATGCCACAAAGTTAAATCCTTAATAGTGAAAAATGAGACAGATTTAGCTCTAACTACTATAAGTGAAAACTTTGAAATTATCATGAGAGCATACAACCCCATCTATTTTAATCATGTTCATTAATAAGGGAAATCTTTTGTTCTTGGAATTCATTTTGCCTTCTTCCTCTCTGACCAACCCCCTCAAAAATGTGGGGTCATCCCTCTTGGGTCATGCATCTTGTTTCTTGATCAAGGTGGTTGACCAATTCCTCGGCCTGTTGGAACTCCTTAAAGGGAGAAATTCTAAAGGGTCATGAATATTGTACGAGGCTTCACCACCGTTTTATTCACCCATGTTGTCTATGTTTCTTAAATCTCCATCACCCCCAGATTCAGAATTGAAATTAAAAAAATCTATGGTTAGTTCGAAAGTTTGTATTTGGTGTCTTATATTTGAGCATTTGACATGCTCTGCACTCAAAATCTTCCTTCCTATCCCTTTCCAGTGTACCTAATTTAGGCTTAATTTTTTTAACCTTTTCATCCACCACTTTTAAAATTGTATAATATTTATTTCTATGTTTATTTAACATGAATACTAAATCACTTTGTACAGAATTATTCATTACAATAATCTCATTATAGAAAACATCCAATAACCTTGCATTGTTCCTTAAAATTGCTTTCATTATCTCAAGGCCATAGTTATTAAAGATGTCAGCAAGTTCTTTGTGATGTTCCCGATCTTGGTTCAACATTACTGGGATACTGGAATATTCTAAGCCCCCTTGAGACTTACTTTTTAGCAATGCTCTCTCTAAGAAATACTAATATCAAAGAATGATACCTTAACAGTTTGTTTGTCAGTTTGTAAAGTGTACCTCTGTACGAACCAGTACTATCTCACAAATTTACGGCTTGTATGTTAGAATCATTTATGCAAATTTTCATATCCAAATCGATGTATTTGGAAAAAACATAATCAACAAGCTTTTCAGGTAGATTTTCAGATATTCTGAAAATACTGGTACTCTCTATTATAGGTAAGACTTTTAAGCAAACAAGCATTTTAATTGTTCCACTAAGGGGGGGGGGTACTTAGCTTATTGTCAAATGTGTCTTTCCTACTATGTGAGGAAAACTGTGAGAGCATTAAAATCCAGGATATATGAACATTGTTATGAGATCAACAAAAAAGCTGAAATGAATGCCCTATATAGGCAGTCCTTAAAAATGCAAAAATAGTAGGTTTTCTTTTTAGGTATTGGAGCAAGTTGACTCTAACCCATGGGACAGTCAATGGGAGACCTTCATGGAGAATCAGGAATTGCTCTGGCAATTATGATTGACTGCCAGTATACTGCCAGGTTTAAATGACCAATTGTCTTTAGTCACAGTGTTAAAATTGAGGGCAGCCAAGCTCTAATTAATAATACCCATTATAAACACATGAGGAGTGATGCTGATTGTTGTGAATGTATATGTAAAGCATGATGCAAAGATTTTTCATCCACCCTTGGATATATATTATTATATATGTTTCATACTAGGACTAAAGGTGTTTAGATACTTTTTTATTAATTGTAAATATTTATTTTATTTTAATATCTTATGTTTTATATATAGAATACTGGGAAACAGGAAATTATCTCTTTTTTTAACCAATAATGGTGTTTTTTTGTATTATACATGTGAAGTCTTTGTTATATGTGATTTATTCTGGTGAAGTCTTTGTTTTGAGATGAAAATGCTAAATAAGACACTAAGGTTTGAACTATTTGGGGTGTTCATTGGTGGATATTGTTGAGACATTTTCTTTGGTTATTAGTTGTTGGTAGTGCCTCTGGTTGTCAGCATATATCTGACATATGGGTCACAGCGATATCTCTCATTTTCTTAAGAATGTACAGATATACATAGGATTATGACATTTACTATAGGCATCCATTGGCTAACTCCACACCTCAGCAACCCTCCAACAAAGATCCTCAGCATCCCTCCAATGCAGGTCAATTTAGCTATGCTGAACCTGCACTCCAGTCCTGTAGATTGCCATATGATATTGATGCTCCCTTACAATCCAGTCCCAGATGTCAATCATCATGAAGTTCCATGGTCAGGCTCTAATCTGATGCTCCACTCCAGCATAGACAGTCAGCAGATAGGTGGTTTCCTCCTCAGTCTAGTTGGGTGCCCAGACATGTCAAAGCCTCCTGGAAGTAGTCATCTTGATGATAATATTGAAAACGTGGATATATCAGAATTTAATACATTTCTCACTGAGGTCCTACTCAGTTCATAGGTAGAAATGGCTGATCTGTAAATGTATTGAAATCACAATTTAAAAGTGGCACTTATGCGAAGGTATCAGATCACTGGAAGGTAACAGGCACATGCTACATATGCTCATGTTTAATGATACCTATTGGGTATTTGTGAGGTGCACCTTCGTGTTAAACCAAGATAATGTTTAATGGGTGGAATTTTGAGAACTTACATGGATGTGCGCAATTGGGATTCCAAAGCCTCAAATTTTAATGAACCCCCTTAATTATGTATTCCACAAATGGGACTTAAAGGCAGTGTGCACAGCTGGTCTTACTTTCAGTTATACCTGACTTGTAGGTACCTGCAAATGTAATGTTGCACCTGCTAGCATTGCTGTGATGGAATAGGTTTCTCTCCTTATAGACCTGTGTTATCATTACTCCTTAGAAATGTATGTGAATATGCTTCAAATGATGCATTTATGGAAAATTGTGCGCAATACTAAAAATGTGTGTGACTTACTGGATGGGTGTAGGATAGACCTGTATGCATACAAGTGGGTATTTGTACATCACTAACAAGCAGTGCTTTCCCATATGCACTTGTACAAAAATGTGTAAACAGCACCATGAACAGTACATAAGGATACACTAATGAATTATCCATATATATTGCTGGTGACTCTGTGCAGTCTGTGGTATAGTTGTGGAAACCTATGGATTCCAACATTATCCATATGTTGCTATGTAGTATATATCTGTGGTTATATTATGCATATTTATTCATCAATGCTTATTAAAACATCATACTTAGGATCAATAGTTCAGAGTAATGGTGAGTGTGGAAGAGAGGTGAAGAAGAGAGTACAGGCAGGATGGAGTGGGTGGAGAAGAGTATCAGGAGTGATTTGTGACAGACGAGTACCAGTAAAAGTGAAAGGGAAGGTCTACAAGTGGGTAGTGAGACCAGCTATGTTATATGGGTTGGAGACAGTGGCACTGACAAAAAGGCAGGAGTTAGAGCTGGATGTGGCAGAGTTAAAGATGTTAAGATTTGCACTGGGTGTGACGAGGGTGGACAGGATTAAGAATAAGTATATTAGAGGGTCAGCCCAGGTTGGAATGTTTGGAGACAAAGCCAAAGAGGTAAGATTACGTTGGTTTGGACATGTGCTGAGAAGGGATGCTGAGTATATTGGGAAAAAGATGCTAAGGATGAAGCTACCAGGTAACAGGAAAAGAGGAAGGCCTAAGATAAGGTTTATGGATGCGGTGAAAGAGAACATGCAAGTGGTTGGTGTGACAAAGCAAGATGCAGAGGACAGGAAGAAATGGAAACAGATGATCCACTGCAGCGACCCCTAATGGGAACAGCCAAAAGAATATGATGAATGCTTATTAAAACATATACTAGAAATATTACCTCAGTAAAATTATATACGTGTTTATGTTTGTTTAATATGTACTATCTGTTCTATGCTTATGGATATGGAGGCTTTCTGACATTTTCTGTAAGTTGTTCTATTGATAATGTACAGATGCTTTCTACTAAAAGTATTAGTTATTACTGGTTTTCATGGCATACAGTCATACAGATGAAATGATAATAGCATTCACTGTTCACTATTGATTGTGTTGGTATAAGCTTTGTATGTATAATGGTTCAGATTAACATGACTGCTTTTTTTTCCACAGGTTGTCTGTTTAGGCTCAAGCTGTATAACACCTATTGACAATATAAGATGTGTGTGACAGCCATCCAACATTATTGTTTTACACAGATGTTAACAAAAGTGAATGCGGACTGCTTGAATTATGTGGCCCAATTCTGTCTGTGGTTAGACTTCCACTGCTATGGGATCCCATGTAATGGGCTCCAATCCCATAGCAGATATCACAAGTTATGTTGTTGTTCCAGGTCTTATGTATTCAGATATTGTTTTCATATTACATCTGTTGATTTATATATGACAGTACTATACAGGACTGGGATTATTTCATAGAAGTTTGCAGTGCACAGGAATACAGAGTGGGTAAATTGACATAAGCTGTCAACATAATCATCTCCATATGCGAGTGCCCTCATTAATCTAACCTTGTGCATATAACTGTCTTCCAGATGGCAAGAAAACCTAGGGGTGACAATTGTTTGCTACAAGAAAATAAGATTGTAATAGATGTTTTGTGCCAGCATGGATGAAGACTTCTTGGATGGCAGGAAATACATTTTGGAGGAATGAAGCATAGACTGACCTTTCCAACATGATCAATGCTATGGGAGGCCACAATAGATCCCAGGAGGCCTGTTCATGACAGTGTTCTGACATGATCCTTCATACAGCCAATAGGGTAAACTGGTATGAGAGGTTAGGAATGCTACCAGAGGTGACCCACCATTGACATCCCCAGATGAGATCACATTGTTTTTTGCATCACTGTATACGGAGAGTGTGGAGCGCTACATCCTCTGGCTGGGATAGAATCAGGTGTTCCAGGCCACACATTTATGTGTTACTTTGCATAACACTGTTGCATATGGAGCACCTCAGTACTGACTGTTACTGCATGCATATTCATGTATTGTTATTTTTGTGTTGCAGCAGCAGAATTGCATCATGCACATGGGTCCACACAAGGTGATGGCAACTGACGTAAGTGCAATGGCATGTTGCAATACAACTTCAGTACATACATAACAGTACAACCAAAATGCTTAATGTTGTTTGCATTCATTTGCACAGGTCCAGCCACTTCTGCACAACAATAGGATATGACAGGTGAGTGTCTCCATATACTGTTACTGTCATCATTGCCTGTTATTGCCTCTGCTTCCTGTCATGCCAGTGGTGCATACTCTCATACTGATGTTTTCCTAACATTGTAACTTATAGGTAAATGTTCTGGGGACATGAACCATGCAGGTGCCCCTACAGACAGACCAGGTGTGGTTTACCACCATGTTCATAGGCTGCAGCACTGTGTAGCATAACTGTGTTGGATGAAATTAATGTTGATGTTTTTCTACACAGGGACATCTGGCCAACAGGCGCAATGTATGTTATGTGAGTGTCACCATATCTTGTTACTATGTTGTATATCTCATTATGCACCTGTGCCAGTGCTTGCATACATGATTGTGTTTGATTTGTGTGGATTTTCCCAATGCCGGATTTGCATTATGACAGAAAAACTCACCACATTGGGAGAGTATAATCGGCATGCTATTACCCCAGTTTCATACATATTATTGTTGTTACTTCTGCTGTTGTCCTTCACTAATACTGTGTCCTTCTGCCCCTGCATAGGACAGCCACCGCTGTCATGTTAGCCATGACCAGCTAGTATGTGTGTATATATTAGCTACTGCGTGTTTTAATTCTGTTGGATGGTACATGCTGTTTGCTTACAACAGTTGCATTTCAGCCCTTGCCTGCAGCACCAGATTCCCACAAGGACATGTCAAGTGTGTATTATGATTGTATACATAACCAAAAATATATGCACCAGACACCAAACAGTTCCACCACATAGCCTTTAATGACGAACAAAAATGCCAGCTGGTCATTTCTGTTCATCAATAAAGGCTCTGTGGTGGAACTGTTTGATGTCCGGTGCCTATACTTTTGGTTATTAGTTACTGTTGGGCACTTTCCACATCTTTTTGATTATGTGATTGTATTCGTCACATACATCATGTATGCTACATATGTACCATAATTGTCATCTCCTTGTTATATACATTTTTCGGGCCATACCCTGACAAGACTACTGTCCTTATTATCTGTAACATTGTAGTGATATCTACGGGGCATATGTCAGTAATGATATCTAGCATGTGATAAAAGCACTTTTACTTTACTTTTTTCATCTATCTCTTCTTTTAGCATGTCCACTGCCTTCATTCTCCATTAGCCTGTCCACTGATCCTGATGTGGGATCTAATGGGTCTCACTATGTTAGCATGGCCCCTGGCACACAGGATACATGTTTGGTGATATAGTTGGGTTTAGACGATGACAGTCATGTGGATGAGGCTATAGCCACAGATGTGGAAGAAAACATGTCCAGCAATCCTGACAATGTAGGGACATCAGATGGTGGACAGAATGTGGCCTGTGAACCACAGTCCCATGTTGATTCTACTGGTGATTTTGACACTTCCACACAACACAGCGATACTGCTCAGTACGGCAGACATAGGTGTGTAACTGGTATTGATGGGCACATGTGAGAAGTGTTTCACCTACTCGGGCAAATGAATGCTCCCAGCGATGTCATGGATCTAACATGTGTGCACTTCCACATGCCAGCAGCTGTGTCTGCTGCTGAGGAACATGAGCACAGGCACAATGAGGTCATAGCTTCACTGGCTGCTCAGATTGAAAACATGTTATTTGTGGCACACTCCATTGAATCCCTGGTTACAGCAGTACCACAGCAGTCCCATAGTATGAGAAGGGTTCTGTGTGCACTGACTGTGCTTAGCCATGTGCCACATGGGATAGGCAGGCCTCCTCTTAGTAGACCAACCCTTGCCCATCAAGCATCGATGTCTGTGCTGCAACATACATGCACATCTACTGCTGACCAATCCAATGTGGGTCCAGCAACCATGACCAGACAGTTAATGCATACCCATGCTCCTTCTCACAGTGTGCCTGCACATGCTGGCATCACCCCCATCAGTCTCCTCTGTGGAGCATCCTGGGCCGAGTGTTTCCATATGTGGTAGGGGCAGTCAGAACCACAATGTGAGACATCAGGATGGGCACCCCAGACTGCATTATCAGGATGGGCACCCTAGACTGCATTAGAGTAATACTGACAGTTGAGCCACTATGTCCTATAGTGTCAGTCTCATCTCATGATGATGATGATAATTTCTGTGCAGACCAGTGATGATGTCATCTGTCTGTGGTTGTTGTGAAACCTGATGCCGCAGGAGGCTGTCATTTTTGCTAACCATAAGTGACTCCATTCAGTGCATGATATTTTATCCATATTTTATGTTGCTATATGTTACTTGTGATGCAGGCAGCAGCTCTGCAGTATGTCCTGACTTGTTTGCATCATTTCATAGTGGAGAGGTAGGAGTGGGGGTTCACAGAAGTATATCCCTTGCTGTCTGCCATACACACATACACCACTATGAATCTGTATGCATATCTGTGTCCCTTGTGGCCTGAGTTGATGGTCCCTGCTGTGATAGCTTTGTATATGTTCATACTGTTATATGTTAGGATTATGTTGTTATGTCTGATGTTCAGTTTGTACATCTGGTGGGTATTTTCCATTAGATGTAATCTGTGCTGTTGTGGTGGGTCAACACCTGAACATCAGTGTTTAATGTCTGTACTTATGCATGTGTGGCTTGTAATGACTCAGAGGTGTCTGTCACATGCTGCCTTGTCACCTAAGCTGGACTTCTGGTCACATCCCTGTCTCCCATGCTTCTTTCTTCTGGCTGCTGTATTTTCCTGCTCTTTTGCTGATAGCTGCAAAATGTCTTCTTCAGACATCTGGAGCTGAAGGGGTGGTCCACCCACACCTGCACCAGGAAGACTGCCATGTGTTGTTAGCATATTGTGTAGCGTGGCACACACAGTTATCATCTGTGCTGCCTTTTCAGATTTGTATTGCATTGCACCCCTGGCGGTGTCCAGACATCTGACCCTGGCTTTCAGTACACCAAAGACATGCTCTATGGTATATTGCATTGTTGCATACACTCTATTGCATGCCTGCTTTGCAGGGCTGAAAGGTTGTCTGTATGGAGTCATTAGACTTAGCTCAAGTGTATAACCACATTTACCTGTTGTGGGGACGAGAAACACATATTATGTTATCATGAATAATGTTGATTTATCTTAATTCCTAGATGTGTTCCTGTACTTAACCAGTGGTAGTCCTGCAGGCATTTCACCTTTATGGAAAGCAGCCCTCAGACTACTTTACCTCCATGTGGCAGCATCATGGACACTCCCAGGGTATATCACTATGATGTTTGTTATGCTACCATCTGCTGCATTCAGCACCTAGCAGTTCAGGAATGGACACCCTTTTCTATTGATGTATCTTTCTGCTTCTGGGTAAATGTGTTCTTAATAGGGATGTGGGTGCAGTCTATTGCACCAAAAACATGGGGAAAGTGCATGAGACTTTGCCACTCCATGGGTGTTGATGGTAAGTATGTGTTCATCTACCTTGGTACACATTGCTGCCAGGAATTGTGCAAGGATATGACTGGCAGCTATCTGTGACACTCCTATAGCATCTCCCATATGTTATTGGAATGTCCCAGATGCCTGTACACTTAGGCTCAGAATGAGTTTTGCTTTGGGAGGTATGGGATTGCCCACACAATGTACACAGTGACATTTGTGGGGCGCACATCTTGCACACAGCCTGCACCAGCTGTCTGTCTAAGCAGCACCTGTCAATGAATTCTTGATCTGAGAATTGGCTTAGCTGTAGCCTGGCTCTCTGTCTAGTTGGCTGCCTTCTAGGATGCACAGCCAGATCTTCCTCCATAGCTTGCAGTACCATAGCCTGTTGCAGTTAATTCACTGCAGGCAGAATTTTATGGTATTGTTACAGATTCCATAGGATTCCATGGGAACTGATACCTTTCCTTGCATTGCAGTATGGAATTCTCCAACGATTTTGGAAATAGAGTTGGTGTTGCACTTCATAGGTATATACTAAGCTA
The DNA here is from genome assembly GCF_019279795.1 of Protopterus annectens. Classification (NCBI taxonomy): domain Eukaryota; kingdom Metazoa; phylum Chordata; order Ceratodontiformes; family Protopteridae; genus Protopterus; species Protopterus annectens. The sequence continues at coordinate 556,435,927 of NC_056746.1, forward strand.
ACTGCCCTTGCGAGTCATTTTAAGCCTAGCCAATTATCCCTTGTGAGACTCAAACTCTGCACCTTGTGTTTGTAAGGCAAACACCTTAACCATTAGGGCACCCTCCCAACCCTTTTTAAGTTGCATTGGGCGTACAGGATGTGCTTTGGAACCCAACAGATGTGCGCACAATCCATAATTATCCTATGCTGAATAAATAACTACTCAGACTGACTGCAGCATGTCTTCTGCTATGCTGAAGTTTTCTTTCGGCGTGCTGTGCTGTCCACAGCTAACTTTTGAAACCTGGCCCACAATATAATCTTAAACAAAACTAGTCATCATTGCAGCTGAATTTGCAAACTATAGTAGGATGAATTCACATAGAAACTGTATGAAACAAAAAATATCGATGCAAGAAATTAAAGTGTATTGTTACAATTCTTATGCACCTGCATTTTCCAGTTAATTTAATTTCTAGTTACACTCCTGAAATAAGTGTATCTGGCTCAGGTAGCACCCTGTACCAGTCCCACAAACCTGTACAGAAGAATTAAAAAAACAAGAACTTCTGCTTAATATTGAAATATGAAAACTGATTGGCTTCCTGCAGTATAGCAATCAATCCATGAATTTTTATGGATTTTTATAAATTTGTTTTGTTCAGATGCAAAGTAAATATAATTGTCTATACATGCACACCCATTCAGGCAGACACACTCACACACACACACACACACACACACACACACACACACACACACACACACACACACACACACACAAAAACAAACATTTTTTTACATTTCTTGCTGTGATTTGTAATTGCTGTTAATTGGTTTATTGGCCAGTTACTTTGATAGGTTGAGGGATAGTAAATTGTCAGTAACTGACCTTGTTTGTTAAACTCTGATGAAGTCCAGTATTGTGCTATTATTATTGGAACAAAAGTACTTAGTTCTGTATGTCTGGCTTGCTATTAAATCCTTTGGCTTTATGACCACTCCAGAATTTTGTTTTTAGCTTTGAAACCATGGTAGGATGTCAGGACTAATGTGTATGTTAAGAAGGTGATGTAATAGAATACTCTGGTCTACAAGATTGAATGCATTAATGAAGTCCACAAAAATAAGCTCCTGTAAGTTGTCCTTTATTCATCCTTAGTAGAATTTCATATATGAGAGTCCATACAGCTGCCTTTGTGTACTGTGTTCTGACCAGAATCTATGTTGTTTGTTAAACAAGAGGCTGTAATTGCTGATGTATTGTGTAATCTGTGCATAAATTATGTTTTTTCAATACTTTTTCAAGGGTGGAGGGGATAGAGATTGTGCTGTAGTGACAGAGTCTGGATGAGTTTGGTTGTTGTTGAGTGGGTTTACTATGTCAGCTTAACTACAGGTCAGGCATACTGTTTTGTGTTAGGCATAGATTGCATATTTGTTGTTCAAGAACTAGCTGTACGTGTTTGATAGTAATATGCTAAAGTACAATCGTGGAGTAAATGGGATGGGGGGTTGAGGTTTTGGGGGAATTGTGGCATTGAGAGAAATTGCTGATAAGTTACTGAATTCTTTAAGGAAGTAATTCGGTGAAAATGAGGGTGCAGCAGAGTTTGGGTTTATAGGTTTCTGTATCCTTTTATTAAGGTTTCTCTGTGGGCATTCCAGTTGTTGTATGTGTCTAGACAAGCACATGTCAAAGGGGACATTATACTTAATGACTGACTTAATGAAGGGCTGTATAAAGTACAATTGTGGAGTAAATGGGGTGGGAGGTTGAGGTTTTGGGGGAATTGTGGCATTGGGAGAAATTGTTAAGTTACTGAATTCTTTAAGGAAGTAATCTGGTGAAAATGATGGTGCAGTAGAGTTTGGGTTTATAGGTTTCTGTATCCTTCTAGTAAGGTATGTCTGTGGGCATTCCAGTTCTTGTATGTGTCTAGTCAAGCACATGTCAAAGGGGACATTATAATTAATGACTGACTTAATGAAGGGCTGCATAAAGGGAGACAATGACATCCCTGGATCCACACAATTCCTTTGTTTATAAACTGTGTAGTATAGAAAGCGTTCCTTATGACATGGACACATGTTGGTTGAAATTTAGGTCACTGTCCACATACATTCCCAGATCATGAACAATTTTTTACTAAAAAATGAGACAAACCTCATCATCAGTATCATTATCAATCCCCTTTTTCACATTTTCTACACAGGTTGGGGTATTGTGTCTATCGTCACCACCTCTCGTGATTCAGTGCCGCTCTCCTACCTTCTTCAACAGTCATGCCTGACTGTCACAGCTCTTCTCTCACATGATCCATCCATCTTTCTGCTGGATGCTCTCATTTCCTCTTGCCTTCTTCCAGTCAGTCTAAAATCATCTTTACCAGATTGTCTTCTCCTTTCTGCACATGTGCCCAAACCATCGAAATTAGTTGTCTTTGACATTCTCTGCAAATGGAGAGACAATCACAAACTAAGTTTCTTTTAAAGCAAAACAACACATAACTAGAAAAAATAGATGACTTAGAAAACATAGAAGAAGCAATATTAGAATAAACTATGCACCAGAAAAACAAAAAAGATGAGAGTATTTATGTATTTATTTTATTTTACTGACATTTAATTAGGAATGATGAGCATGACAAACATTTTAACATTGTGGCTGCCGACACTGTTAAACGTACCTAAAGGCTATGTCTTTTGAAATTGAAAGGGCACATGGATCATCAATTCCCCCCTTCGTCAAAAAAATCTTCTTCTAGCTCCTACAAGGTGGCACTGGACTGAGCTATGAGACAGTGATTATGCCTCTTGCAACCTACTAGATTTGCATGAGTGATATGGCAAAGTTTGAGGCATTCTCTTATTTTTAGTCTTACTTCTACAATAGCTACCTGTCTCAACAGTAGAAAAAATATATGTGTTCTCATTTGTTATTGCAGTGTCACACAACTTGTATGGCATACAGTGTGAGCTGCTAATGGAATCATAGTAATCAGTTGCTGCTTCTAAATCAGTGGTGCACAACATCCAGCCCTGGGGCCAAATCCGGCCCTCAATGTAACACCATCCGGCCCCCAGAGAGTAACCAAAAATGTTTTAAAAAGTGAAAAAAATGCTATTCCTTACTCCAGTCATGCAAACTTTCCAGCACATGCTTACTTACCTAATTGACTGCAGTTGCGCACACCTCTAATTTTAGCTGTGGAAGTAACTATTCTTTGTTATTTGTAACTTGTAGTCTGTAAACAGTAGTAAGTTTCTGCAAGAGTTTGCAATAAGTCATGGCTGCAAGGAGAATATAGTTAAATGCAAAGCTGATATAGAAAACAGGCAATTTCATTAGTGCTGTCTTAAGTAAAAATGCCTGTCCTGTTGTAACTCATAACAATTTACTATGTTTTGAGGTGGCCAGCAGATGTATGAAGAATTTGTGTAGTGGCCCTCCCCACAAAAAGGTTGGGCACCACTGTTCTGAATGCTTAACAGGGTTTTCAGTCCAAAAATATGGTTGGATTAACCATTTGATTTTGTGTAGTGTATCATTCTCCCTATTGTCATAGAAAATAAGACTGGGTTTAATTTGGAGACTGTCAGTAGCACCATGTTTTCTTTCACTTTTCTTGGTTGTTGATGTGGAATGTATGACCGGTTGCCAATAAATGTCATTATAAGAAATAACTGTAGAATAGTCCATCTCAGCCAGTATGAATATAGGCAAAAAGCAGAAATGATGCGAGGTAACTTCTGATCTTGAAGATGTGATAGAATGTTATCACTTGATTGGTATGGTAGAAAAACACTTTTGTAGTTATGGATAGGAGCAATGATCCCAGAGACATAAAACGTGGAAGTCTGTTTTTTCAGTGTTTTCAGTGGTGGAAGACAAATGATTTTACATGGCTAAATGTGGAAAAATGGTTAACAGAAGCAATTTGATTCATTACATTATTGCAGTCACCCATTTCAAAGTCATATACAGAATAGGGGCTGGGGCAAGCAAACTGGAATCTTAAATAAAAAATGGTTGGACTGGACTGAAGAACATTTTTGAGGGGAAGATATATTGTAGAATGCTGGAAAAAAGTGGGAGTTTTCTATGTTCTCCCTACATCCATGTGTGAGTTTCTTTCTGGCATTCTGATTTTATCCCTCCTGCCAAAATATGCCGTTTAATGACAATTCTGAATTATCCCTGTCTGCAATCTTTACTGTTACCTTTCTGACCAGGGCTATGGCTGGAAGTGATCTGTAATCTTTCTCTACTTACCCAATTTACCAAAAAATAAACAAATAAAAATAAGCTTTCAGAAATAATTGTAACTGGGGTGGTTTTTAGGCAATTCCATTTCCAAGAAGCCTGAGATGATGATGATGATGATGGTTATTATTATTATCCTCCCCCTTCTCGTCCCCCATCATCATCATCATCATCATCATCACTGCTGTGAGCACTCTGTGGTAGTTCAACAACCTTATGTTGTTTTGTGGAAACACACTGACGCTAATAAGGTATTGTAATTAACTTGGAGAAGGACTCCAAGAATTAAGAGCATGTTCAGGTGGTGACTGGAAGCCCATAAAGGATGAAAGGTTTGATATAAGATGACAATATAGAATGGATTTTAGAAAATATTCATGTTCACTTTGGTGCCGAGTCTCCCCGCAACCATCAATCCCATCCTCACTGACTCATTTGGCCTGCACTTCATGGCATCCAAGGATACTGCCACTGCTCATGGGAGATGAGAGTTTGTGACTGTGATGAGTCAGAAGATTTTATTAGGTTTCATATTTCAAATTAATCTACATCAGAGTAGCATGGTCTGCTTGGTGTTGTCTGCAGCACCTCCTGAAGGTGGAAGCATTGGTTGACTACTTAATTTACTAAGGTAGACAGATTACTTCTATTTTAACATATGTTTTGAAAAAGAAAAATATAAACTATTAAATAAAATAGAAATAATAATAAATAGAAATAAATATATTTTGTCTTTAATATACAACATATATATTCCTGATATCCAATTAATCAATAACTGATGAGTGGTTGTGGGTATATTAAGGATTTACCCACTGTTAGCATAATCTGATCATGTAGGCAGCATAACAAATATCATGGCAACACACCCTGGAAGGGAGTGGAAGAAATGTGGTCTGAGGGTTGCATTCCAGGAAGGTGAAATATCTAAGGGACTACTACTGGGTAAGTACAGGGACACATCTAGGATGTAAGCTAAGGACATCCCTGTCAACATTATCCATGATGACAGCATATGTATTCACTCCCTACAACAAGTGACTGGTGTTATCCATCAAACCCTGCAGAGGAGGCCTACAGCAGAGTGCATGCAACAGCACAAAATACTATTGAGTGTGTCTTTGGTATACTGAAAGCTAGATTCCTAAGTCTGGACACATCCAGGAAGTACTGCAATACACTCCTGGAAAAGCAGCCCAGATGATAACTGTGTGTGCCATGCTACAAAATATGCCATTAACAGTGCATGGTGATCTTCTAGCTGCAGGTATGTGTGAATTGCCCCAAGAACCCCAGATGTCTGAAGATAACATCCCACGGTATCAAAGGAGGAGCAGAAGGACATAGGGGGTAAAAGTTACAGGCATGATCACCAGAGGGTGTGAACACCAGTCCAGGATTAGGCAACATGGCAGCATGTGACATATACCTTTGAGTCATGATAAGCCACACTTGCAAAAGTACACACATTAAACATCGATGTTCAGGTGTGGCCCCACCACAGCAGCACAGACTGCATCTCATGGCAATTACCCAATAGATGTACACACTGAGCATCAGACATAACAACATAATTCTGACATGTAACAGTATGTACATATGCAAATCTATCATAACATGGATCATTATCTCAAGCCACAAGTGACACAGATATGCATTCAGACTCATGGTGGTGTATGTGTGTGTGGCAGACAACAAGGGACATACCTCTGGAAAGCACATTCCTATCTGTCCACTATCAAAAGATGCAAACAGGAAAACAACTCAGGACATAATGTAAAAATGTCAATATCACAAGCAACATATATCAATGCAAAGTATAGATAAAGTGCAATGTACTAAATGAAGTCACCTATGGTTAGTAAAACTGTCAGACTCCTGAGGCATCAGACTTCACAACAACCACAGAGTGATGATATTGTCAGTGGTCTGCACAGCAGAATGGAGAGATGATAAATCAGCAAGCAAAGGAGAGTAGTATTGGTGGAACTAACTTCATTCTCCTTCATGAGGTGGGACCCTCTTTTTCACAAACTCTCACCAAGATGACACTGATATATAGACATATTTTACATAGCATGAATCATGGATAGAAGTAGGTTAAAAAAAGTACCTAATCCTATTAGGCGCACTGGTGCCAGGACTGGAAAAAATGACAGTGTAGAATCCTCAAGACACAGAAACATTTCTACAATGGGGCTAGGCCAGACCAAGGGAGAGAATGGTCCCCCTGTTGTAGAAGGAAGTAGTAGTCCACAAAAATCATAAAAACTGATAGGCTAAAAAAGAGCCATAAACATGATAGAGTGGACTATTGAGTATAAGAAAGAAATTATGTATTGTTACTATTATGCAAGTCGCTCAGAATTTCCAGACAGAAGATATACAAAAAGATTAAGAGAGAAATTAGAGGAAAGAAAAATATTTGCCCAAGAAAAACTGTCAAAAGCTTCAAATGCAAATTTGTGTTCATTACCACAACCAATTTATGAAAAACATTATTTAGACCAAGAAACCTTGGGCCATTTGTAAAAAGAAACAACCGAGGAAGTGCAAAAATATAAAGAACAAAAATCTAGAGATTTTTGAAAGGTACAAAAAGAAATGTGGACATGGGAAAAAAAGAGAGATCTACTATGGTGCAATATTTATGCAAAGGAGAAAGCCAAATTAATCAATACAAAAAAGCAACCCCAGAGATATTTTAAGAGATTTACATGCAAAGGCATCCAGATATGTAAAATTTCACAATTCAAAAAATAAGATCACAAAGAGGAAACACAGAACAGAAGATCAGTAAAGTAGAAGTTAAAAAATAGAAACTGAATTTATTGAATACCTGTGAAGTGAACAATATAGTGTAGAAAGTTTAACACAGGTTATATTACAACACGATGGAGCAATGAGTCCCCCAAGTAAGGAGAAACAGGAGGAGCAGGAAACATATGAAGAAGAAATATGGACATGGGAAAGAAAAAAAGATTTAATATAGGGCAGTATTTATGCAAAGGAGAAAGCAAAACTAATCAACGCAAAAAAGCAGCACCAAAGATATTTGAAGACAAATACAGGCAAAGACATCCAGATATGGAAAATTTTACAGTGCAAAAAAATAAGAAAACAAACAGGAAAAGCAGAAAAGAGGATTAGTAATGGAGAAATTAAAGAAATAGAAACTGAGGTTATGGATTACCTGCAAAGTGAAGGATTTAGTGTAGAAAACCCAACTCTGATAACATCATAGCATGATAGAGCAATGGATCCCCAAATTAAGCAGAAACCAGTAGAGCAGGAAACATCTCATCAGTTGCCATATGAAGATAATCTGGAGCCTTCCATAGGAAATTAGTATAAAAGTTCAGTTGGAGTTGCACAGCAAGGGAAGGAACAGGAAACGGTGGCAACTCCGATGCAGTCAATGTTCTGGATTAACAGACCAGTGAGTTCCCATATGAAAGAGCAATGGATGACACATGATGACACTGAAGAGAATGTAGCACAGAAATATGCTCTGGATCTTTCTGTAGAGTGCCCACAGGAATTGGAGAACAAAGAATGTGCCCTCAGTTTAGAAGAATATGATCTAAGAGAAGAGTTGTTTGATTTAATAGAGATTGACAGACATATTAAGATGAATGAAAGAAACAGACTACAGAAAGTCAATAAAACCAAAAAAGTTAGAAGTTTGATAAAACAAATGAACACAGTAATTAGGACTGTTCATAGAAATTCATGCACAGTTAAAGAAGCAAATAGGATATATTACAGTGCAGCTAAGTTAATAAACAGATTCTTATTGCAAAAACACAGGGCAGTAAGGGAAAGGACGGGGAGAAATCAGATGCCATCATGGAAGTATTAAATAAGGAAAACTATAAAGCAATTAAGATAAGAAATGTCACCTTTAGGAGAGCATAGAAACGGGAACAGATCAACAAAAATACTCAGAAAGATAGACATAATAAATGCAATGAGTGGTATCAGAACATATCCGGGTCTGTCGTGCACTATCTCAAATAATAAACTAAAAATGTCAGCACATGTAGAAAAACTTAGAAGATACGCAGATAAATATAAAGGAAAAGTACAAAATAAGCAATTCATTGATGACCCAAAAATGTTTTATAGCTAACTGGGAAACAAGGCAAAAGGTATTGAAATATCACCAAAAAAAAAAAAAAAGAAGAAGAAACAGATACATATTGGAGAAATATCTATGAAGATCCTGTGGAACATAACAAAGATGCTGAATGGATAGAAGAAGTAAAAGAAAGAAAGAATAAGAAGTTCAAATGTGCAGGATATGGAATGGGATGAAGAAACAGCCAGAGAAATTGAAACAAAGTTAAGAAAAGCTCTTAAATGGAAAACCCCAGGCACCAAGCAGCATTTAACTTCTGGCTAAAAACATTAACATCTTTAAATGATTTTGCCATGAGTAAGAACTATTTATATGCTCACCCAAACAGACATCTACCTGGTTAATAGGAAAAACAGTACTCCTACTTAAGAGTGTACCTGCAAAATATCCTAAAGACTATAGACCAATAACTTGCTTTTCAACAACATATATACTATACACTAGAATTGATGCCGACAGAGTTTATAGTCATTTAGAGGAAAACTCAATCATGGCAATACAACAAAAGGGTAATAAGAGAAAGTCATATGGAACAAAGGATCATTTGTTGTTAAATAAAGTCATAATGGAGAACAGTAAAAAGAGGAAGACTCTGGCTATGGCATGGATAGACTACAAAAAAGCATTTGACAGTATCCCACATTCATGAATAAAAGAGTGCTTAAAATGTATAAGATACAACCTACACTAATCGATTACATTACAGCAGCATTGAAACAGTTTCAAACCACTTTGCATTTAAGCCATGATAAAGGACAAATTATTATTCCGGGGATAAAAATTCAAAGGGGGAATATTCCAGGGTGACTCTCTCTCACTTTTGTCTTGCCCTTAACCCATTGTGCTGTCTACTTTCACAGATTAGGTCATGGCTGCAATTTGGCTCCAAGAAAACAAAATGTAAAGACTTCTCATCTTCTTTTTTGGATGATTTAAAACTGTATAGTTCATCAGATGAGGAACTGAAAGCACAACTGCAAGTGGTTACAACTTTTTCACATGATATAAGAATGTCATTTGGTCTTGATAAATGCGCAAAAGCAACCTTTAAAGCAGGAAAGCTGCAGCACCAAGAAAACATTAGCCTGGGACAGGAATGTGATATTAAAGAGCTTGACCAAGAGGGAGTGTATAAATATTTTGGATCTGATGAAGGATCAACAATAAAACATGAACAAATGTGAATAAAAGGCAGGATGCTTCATGCTTATCAGATGATTTATAAAAAAATCAGTGTATACCATGATTATATATTCCCCATTCTGAAGGAGGTATGGGCCTCCTTGAAATTGATTACATGTACAGATCTGCAATCATAGGACTGCATACATATCTGCTGACCTCACAAGACCCAGATGTACTGAAAGTTTTAACATTTGAGGAGAATAAGTCTTAGATGATTTCTCTGCTTAGTTTAGTAGAAGCATATCAGTGTCAAGTGGGAATGGAAATCAAACCAGAAGTAGATAAAAATCAGGCAGCAATTGAATGTGTCAAAAACCAAAAGAAAGAATATAATGTGAAGATTCAGATGAGAAGGCAAGAAATGTGGAAAATGCAGAAATATAGTTCCAAATATAGAAAACTCTTGGAACAACCTCATGTTGATCATGATCAAATGCAGGAATGGTTAAGGAGAGGTGAATTTAAACAAAAAGACAAAAGGTTAATATTGGCGGCCCAAGATAGTAGACAATGTACACATTGGTTTATAAAGTCCATTGATCATGTAGGAGAAACAGACAAATGTAGGTTTTGTAAAACAGAACTGGAAACAGTCACACATCTTGTTGCTGGTTTTGATATACTAATGTCAGAAGGACTGTATACTGAAAGGCATAATAATGTAGAACGCCTGCTGCATTTGGGATTATGTAAACATCATAATATTGAAGTAGCTGAAAATATCTGAAAGACATTGGAGACATGAGCCACAAAGCATTATAGAAAATGATGAAGTTTATATCACATGGGATCACCCATTACCAACAGTTCAAAAAATAGATGCGAGAAAACCAGATATAGTAGTCCATGAAAAGAAGACAAAAGTAGCATTGATCATTGAAATTACTACATCTAGTGACTACAGTGTCCTACGTACAGAGAGACACAAAGTCATAAAATGCCAGGATTTGCAGGCAGAAATGAGGACAATGTGGAAGAATGATACCCAGACAGTTCCAATAGTAGTAGGAGCAATGAGTCTTATAAAAAAATAACTTACAGTCATACTTAGATATGTTGCCAATACATGTAACTCTATATGACTTGCAGAAGGAGACATTACTGGGCACATGCAAGTGCTGGCTAACATCAAAGATTTAAACAATACTAATTTCATAACTTTAATCAAGCTTTGACTTCGGAATGGGGTTCATTCCCATCATGGTATTAGAAACCCAAAAGATTTAGAGAAATTAAAAAAGTGAGACTGATACTACAGGACATAGTGGATCAGCTGTCACTATTACTCTAATGCAGTCTATGGCACACACAGCAGTCCAGTCTCTCCCTACCATGTATGGAAACACTTTGCCACAGAGGAGACTGATGGGGTGACACCAGCAAGTGGAGACACACTGTGGGAAGGAGCATGAGTGTGAGTTGACTGTCTTGTCATGATTGTCAGGTTCACATCAAATGAGGCAGCAGTGGAAGTATGTGCACGTTGCAGCACAGACATTCATGATCAATGCGCATGCTTTATTCTGTGGTGAGAGAGTCTTTGTTTCTCTTATGTAGCAGCAAATGAATGTGCACAGTCAGGGCATACAAAATTCTATTTGTACTATAGCACTGCTGTAGTACTGCCATAGCCAGGGAATCAACAGACTGTGCCAGAGATAACATGTTCATTTGTTTAGGAGTAGACAGGCACCCTCATGCCCATGCACACCAGCTACACATCTATGTCTATTGCAACTGACAGTATTGACCTGTTGTGTGGAAGTGTCAACATCACCAGCCAACTCAACATGGGGCTGTAGTCCACAGGACTCATCCTGTCCACCATCTGATGTCCCCTCATTGTTTGAATGGCTGAAGAAGTTTTCTTCCACATCTGAGGCTACAGCCTCATTCACATGACTGCCACAATCTGGACTGGATTGTATCACATAGTCTGTGTCCTGTGTGCTGGGGGCCATGCTACCATACTGAGACACATCAGATCCCACAAAGAGATTAGTGAACATGCTAATGGAGGATAAAGGCAGTGGACATGCTAAAAGAAGATATGGAAGACACGGGTCAAGAAAATGTGCTTACATCACATGCTATATTTTATTAATGACATATGCCACATATATCTCACTACAATGTTACAAATAATCACTTACACACAGAACCTGTATAACAGGGAGTTGACAATTATGTTACATACACAGCATATGCAACATATGTGATGAACACAAGCATAACACCCACCAGATATGTCCTTGTGAGAATCCAGCACTGGAGGACAGGGATGAAATGCAACTGTTGATGGGAAACAAAGGCATAGACACAGCATTCTTAATCAAATCTTTGCCAGCATATAGCATTCCAACAGAAGTAAAACACACAGTAGGTAATACATGCACATACCAGTTGTTTGTAGATGAGATGCTGATGGTGGCTGTCCTATGCAGGGGTAGAAGGACACAGTATTAATGGAGGACAGCAGAAGCAACAGCAATGACATGAGTGACGGGGAGGTAATATCATACCAGTGACATGCTCCTGATGTGGTGAGCTTGTTTGTTGTAATGTGAATCCTGCTATGGAAAAAAACAGACAAACCAAATGCAGTCATGTATGCAGGCACCAGGATAGTCACACGACATATTCAACACAGTAACAGGGGCTGTTGATACTCATGTGATGTACTGTGCACCTCTTGACCAGATGTCCCTGTGTAGAAAAATAGCAGCATTAATGTCATACATCACAGGTCTACTACACCTTGTTGAAGCCTATGAACATGTTGAGGAAACATACCTGGTCTGTCTGTAGGTGCACCTGTATGGCTCATGCCCCCAAAAGATTTACCTGTATTTCATAATGTGAGGGAAATATCAATATGATAGTATACAGCACTTGCATGACAGGAGCCTGTTGTAATAACAGGTAATTGTCACAGTAACAGTTCATGGAGACATTCACCTGTCATGTCCTGCTGTTGTGCAGAAGTGGATGGATCTAAGTTGATGGATCTGTGCAAATGAATGCAGACAACATTACACATGTTTGTTGCATTATGTACGTACTGAAGTTGTATGGCTACATGTCATTACACTTATGCTGGGCATCACCCTGTGTGAACCCATGTGCATGATGCAATTCTACTGTTGCAACACAAAAATGACAATATATGAATATGTGCGCAACAGCAGTATGTACTGATTTAGTCAACATGCATCAATATTATGCAAAATAATGCATACATGTGCTGCCTAGAACACCTGTTTCTATCCCACTCCAGGTATGTAGCACTTTTCACTTGCCATTGCAGTGATGCAAGAAACTGTGTAATCTCAAAAGGGAGTGTCAGTGGTGGCCCACCACCAGTGGCATCCCTTGACCTCTCATGCCAGTATACCTGTTGGCTACATGAAGGATCATGTCAGAGCACTGTCAGCGACTGGTCTCCCAAGATCTATTGCGACCTACCATACCATTAATCATGTTGGTGAGGTCAGTCCTCCACACTGTATTTCCTGCCCATCCAAGCAGTCTCTGTCCATGTTGGTGCAGAACATTTATTATAATTTCATTTTTCTGTGGGCAGAAATTTTCACCCCTAGGTCTGTTTACCATCTGAAAGAGAGTTATATGTACATGGTTAGATTGATGTGGGGTCCCACATATGGAAATGATTATGATGACAGTTTATGAGAATTTAACCTCTCTGTAGTCTTGTGCAATGCCGAAATCTAGGAAACAGTCCCTGTGCCATATAGTATTGTGACATATAAAACCATATATGATATGAAAACAATGCATAAATACACGGAACAACAACAACATAAGTTGCAATATCTAAAGAGTCTGTCTGTGGGATTTGGACCCCTTACAGTGGATATCACAGTAGTGGACATCCAAATGCAACAACATTGTGCAACATCAGCCACACACTCTGCATGCAGCTGACATTATCATACTACACATAACATATGCGTACAACAGAAATGTGAGATGGCTGTAGCTGTAAAGCAATTTATCCTAAACAGGCAGCCTGTGTAAAAAAACAGTCATATTAACATGAAATGTTATACATGATGAGCTTATATCAACACAATCAGTAATGAGCAGTGAATGTCATCCACATTAGCAAAGAATATCTAACAATTATCATTGAACAACTTAAGAAATTGTTGGAAACCCTCTGTATCCATAAATAGGCCACAGACAGCACATGGTAAGCAGACATAAACATGGATCCTTTTTATATTGCATCAATAGTTCTAATACTTGTTTTTAAGAAGCATTAATGAATAAATATCCATAACAGATGTGAATACATATTACATAACAACATATGGATAATGTCTGAATCTGTAGTTTTCTGTAAATACCATAGCATATATCAAGTTGACAGGGATATATATGGAAAATCTGTGAATACGTCTTTATGTACTTTTCATTTGTGCTATTTAAACTTGTCTGTACAACTGCATAGAGGAAAGTACTGCATGTTAGTGATGCAGAAGTACCCACCTATATGCATACAGGTCAATCCCACACCTCTCCAGTAAGTCACAAACATTTTTCACAATGCAAACATTTTCCCATAAATGCATCAATCCAACCATATACATATATTTTGACAATGAGTAATGATAACATAGGTCTCTAAGGATGAAACATTTCCCAACACAGCAATGTTAGCAGATGTGAAATTACTTTTACAGCTACCTATGAGTCAGGAGTACATCCATGTAAGTTCTTGAAATTTACTGTATTAACCTACAGCTTGGCATAAAAGAAAGATGTTCTGTCCAAATATCCAATATTTATCATTAAATGGGACCATATGTAGCACATGTCTGTTATCTTCCAGTGATCTGATAACATGCCATAAGCATCGTTTTTAAATAGTGATTTTGATGCATTTACAGATCAGACAATTGCTGTCTGTGAACTGAGTGTGATCTCAGTGAGCAATTTATTGAATTGTGACCTATGCAACTTATCTACATTATCACCAAGATGGCTACTTCCAGGAGGCTTCAACATGTCTGGGTGCCCAACCGGACTGAAGAGGACACTACCCCGATATTGACTGTCTATGCTGGAGTAAAACATAACATGAGCGCTACACCATGGAACTTCGCAATGATCAAAATGATGATGGAACCAGATAGCAAGGGAGCATCAATGATGTATGGGAATCTACTGAACTGGAGTGCAGGTTTGCCACCACTGCAATGACCTGAAAGGACACAGAGGAGCTCTGACATGGGGTCATTGAGCTGTGGAGACAGCCAGTGGATGCCAACAGTAAGTCTCACAGTCAAACATATACCTGAACATTCCTAAGGAATTCAGAGATATACCAGTGTATCAGATATCAGATATTTTATTTATTTATTTGACATTTGTTGACTGAGAGTATCCGACTGAGCAAAAGCCCCTTTTCAGCAGAAGTCTGGGGAGAAAAGCTCCACAACACCTCAAAAGTTAGTAACAGATAATGGTAACTATAATAACACAGAGTACATATAAGTTAATACAGTACAGTACGTCGAACATTTCTTATTTGCTTGAAGCAGTATATACTCTAAGTGCACTTAATTAACAATAGTATGACACTAGCTTAGTCTCGATACTCCTACTAGAGAACATTGAATTATTTACAAGTTGCAATAAGGTGAGTTAATTGCTTGAGACAGAGGATCAGTTATTAGCAGGTTACAGAATAGTGAGTAAATGTTGGGCATATGTGGAACATTAGGCAACTGTCAAAAATTTTAATGAGTTTAAGCAGTAGACAGTCAGTATCTGAGAGGAGTAGGATAATTCTCTCTATACAAGATCTGAATAGTGAGGTATGTAGTGACAGAGAACAGTTCAGAGATGCAGTTACAAGCTGAGTTGTTGAGTAGGTATTGCTTAAGTGCTAATTTAAATTTAAATTTAAATTTAAATTCATATGTAGTTGTTATTTTTTGATGGCAAGGGGGAACTTGTTCCAGTTTAGGGCAGGGTAGTAGCTGTATACATTTTGACCAATGTTTTTTATGGGCTTAGAGATTATTAGGTGGTGTTGGTGAGAGCTCCTGAGGCTTCTCACAGGGGCATAGGGAGAGACCAAAGAGGAGATGCTAGGGCAGGCTGTGGATTTGTAGAGACAGGAGTGAATTATAGTTAGTTGAGAGAGTTGTAGCTGGTGGGGGAACTCACACCACTTTAAGGTAGAGAGAGAGAGAGAGAGAGACAGTGATGAGAGTTAGGAGACAGATTGGCAGCAAACAGCAATTTTGTTGTAGGTGCTCTCGAGTTTAGTTTGTAGGGAGGTTTGTGTATTAGTTACAATTTGCCATCTGTAGAGGAGAATAGGGAGTAGAAAAGCATGAGCTTGGGAGACTTGAGAGTCATTAGTAATGAACCTTTTATTTCTCTATAGAAGTCCCAGTTTTGGGTGTTTTTTTTTTTTTTTGGTGCTGTGGTTGACATGTAAGTCAAGTTTAAGTTGGTCATCTTTTAAAAACCATTAAGTAGCTGTTCTGACAATTGGCTTATCTGTATAATTAAGAAAATAAGGTAACCGTTTTGCCTATAATTATCGGTTTGATTCCCATAGGGTTTATTTGTTTAGTAATGTTTATCATGTATATAATAATAAACATTTTAGATGTTGCTGTTTTCCAACACATAAAGACATCATTTCACACACCCAGTATGGTTGCATATTAATGAGTTCTATAGTGCCTAGGTAGCCGATGACTATGCATTTCTCCATTACCCATATTACTTTGACAGTATTGTCTAGTCTACCTGAGTGTGTGAACACTAAGTCATAAATAACTTTGTTAGTCTGTTCTACTTTTCAAAGTGAACATTATTTTAGAGTCCCATTTGTTTAATGCAAGAGCACTGCATGTCCAACTGCCTAAACATATCTTTTACTGTGTAAACCCTATAGTGTTTATGTGTCGGACGTTTCCATATTTATCCATTATCCACAGGAATATGGATATACAAATGTAATAGTAGTTTGTTCAGAAGGAAACTGTGATGGCTATTAGCTCCTCCTCTAAAGCAACAGCCAGTATACATATATTTTGGCTAGGTGTGGGTTTAAATCCAAGTAGGGGAATATTCTCATTTTATTTATTTTATTTTTAATTATTTATTTAATTGCATTGCATTTGTTTACTGGGAAAGTCCACTGGGCCTAAAGAGACCATTTTCAGTGGAGGCCCAGGGAGAAAAGCTCCAACAAGAGCATAGGTACAGAAAAAAATTAAACATTAATTGGTACAGAAGTAGAATCAGTGTTACACATCGTGATTACAGTATTATATACAGAATATATACATAAAAGCAGGAATTTAGTTGATTTAATTACAGTAATATATACAGAATATATATACATATAAGCAGGAATCTAGTTGATTTGATTACAGTAACATATACAGAATATATATATATATAAAAGCAGGAATTTAGTTGGTTGTCAGATGAATTCTATCAGAGAGGCATAAACAGAGATATATTAATCAGCTTTATTGTACCAGTTATCAACAAGTGATAAAAAAATAATAAATATGGAGAAAGTATCATCAGTCACTAGTAGCAAAAAACATAGGAGTTTAGTAATCATATAAGGAGAAGGAAGAGGTTAGGTTATAGAGCAGGTACATAGCCAGGAGGAGGTGAGATGCTTTTTCAGTATTTGTTTAAAGGTGGTGGTGCTGCCTGTGTTTCTTATAGAAGCTGGAAGTGAGTCCCATAGTTTGGCGATGTTGAAGGAATAGAGGAGTTGACCAGCAGGTAAGGTATAATAATGCTATTCTATAATAATTCTGATCATTGTGCCTGTCTAAAAATTTTCAAAATGCTGCTATAAATAGGTGCTTATTGATATTAATGATTATTTTTAACATGATTACAACTACCTCATTTATTCATCGGGTTTCTGTGAATATTTTCATGTATAAAGCTTAGAACATGCTGGCATATCTATGCAAAGGGAATGTGGAATAGGCTAACATTTGCAAGTTGAATTTCATGTATAACTGTGTCATTGTTTATTAAACTGAATTCAGCACCCTTCCTTCTCATACTTATATTTGGGGGAAATGAGATGGTCACCTGTACATTTGGACTGTAGAACAGGGACAAACCCTGGTATCATGGATAACTTGGGAGTTATAATTTGTACTTTTGACAGTAATCATCTGTACATTTTATGCCCTACCTAAAATACATTGCTGTATATGTGATGTACAGCAATTTGTAGTCTTCTGTTAACAGCAGCTGTGTGTTACATGACACTGTTCCACTCTCTAGGTATGAAAGTTTAAAGTTGCATTTTTGCATTCTGACCAATGTGTTAACATGCATTCATGCTTGCAGTTTTATTTTCAGAAATGCACATGTTGTACTTCTTATAAAGTGTAAGCTGTAATCCCTATTTGTATACCATCCCTGCATGTTCATATCTCCAATTCTTTTAACTACATTTCCACCATATAGTCTCAAGCAAGATGGATTAGGTATGCAGCAGGGTTCAAGTGTGGACATAGCTTAGAGTAAGAGGTTTGAATCCCAGGTTCTCCAATCCATGTTAAATTCTGCCCAAATATCACTTTCTAAACTGTGTGTGGAGATTCTGTAATGCTCTTCAATTTAAAATTTAGAGAAAATAAGCTGAGCAATATATATCAATGTTATTTTATA
The DNA here is from genome assembly GCF_019279795.1 of Protopterus annectens. Taxonomy (NCBI): domain Eukaryota; kingdom Metazoa; phylum Chordata; order Ceratodontiformes; family Protopteridae; genus Protopterus; species Protopterus annectens. The sequence continues at coordinate 556,454,201 of NC_056746.1, forward strand.
TGTACATCATTCATACATGCATTTTAATTTTTCAACTAATGAAGAGCGAATTCCTAATTGTGCCTTGTGCATCAAGCAGATGCACAGGCTGGACAAGAAGTGCAGGGAGAGAGGTATGTTGATTATTTTATTCGATTTTTGTAAATAAAAAAGATGTGATCATTATTACAGGCTTGTATTTTTGCATTATGATGTATCATACTTAGAATACAGGAATACCAATCATGCAACTTTAAGGTAAGTGCAATATTCAGACAATGCATGTAAATACAAGTATGAATCACCTAAAACTATGCTTACAGATCATTTAACAGCAAGCCGTGTTTGCTGAAGATATGTTTTGATGTGTAGGCCACAACTTAGATGACATTCATTTATGTGTAACTATCACAGGGCTTTTGATTGCAATGTTTTACATACAAGTTAATGATTCTTTGTTTGCTGTTTGTAATGCATGTGTTGGCACGGTTCTATGTTTTTTTATGGTCCTCCATAACCAATCTGTTGTGGATAGCCTGCCTATTTACATACTGAATGAGTGTCTGCTGTGTCTGTGTTCATACTGTTGTTGGTGGATTGTCTGGCATACCCTTCAGTTCAACGTGGGTATCACATCTGCCTACAACACCTCTGATAGTTTTGTTGAAACATATTTGTAGTCTGTGTTGAAGGATACTTGTACACATAGGCATTCTTGTTCAACATTCCAAATTCTATGTTACATAATCAGCGGGCAGTATAATGCTGCTGGCATTTTGCAGGGTAGTAATTGCTAATAAATATATTCAGGGCACTGATACATTTGTAGACAGAGAATAAAAGACATGCCTGTTTGCACAACATATACAATATTTTCCTGTGTCACAGGCTGTTACTGTGTTTGTGAGTGTACATTATTACAAGTGGATTGTGTTGCATTCCAAAAACTGATATTGGGTCAACCAATGACCAAGTTGCCTTGCTCATCTCTTTTGCATCAGCTTCTTTTATATTTCCCACTAGATTGTCATCTCACTATATCTTCATTATATTACTATGTTAATTGTTGGTTGTTCATATGACTTATTACATAATCAGACACCTGGAATACAGGTGACATTAACACACCAACATAAATGCGTAAGACACACATACAAGAGAGAAAACATGGAAATAGTGATATTCTCTCAGACTGTCAGCTGGCCAGTTTACTGAGCAATACATCACAAGTATTAAGCAGTGCAAATCACACTACTATTATTATATTGTCATTTTCAGAGTGTTGTTTTGCAAGGTAGACTCATGAGAGTGTTGCATGATACAGTGTCATGGCATGCTTCTCTTCAAATGTCAGGATATATAAGTTTGCTAGCTTTGTGTATGCATGTCATGCATAATGATGGCTGACAAGTGTTTAGGTCATGTCAGGAATTCCACCAGTAAGCAATGTTATGCATGCTGTGACATAGCCTGGAGTAAGCAGCTCACATTGTGTGATGTATACAGTGGCCCTGACATATTCCAGTATTGAAAACATCCATAAGTATAGATAATAGGACATAGGGAGTGTATTGTGTGCATGAAGAGTCATCCGCTATCAGCAAATTTGTTCAATATACTTGTCCTACATAATAATTTTAGGCCATTTCATCTGAGAATGTGTTTTTAATGACACCTACAATTTATGTTGCTTACCTTTATTATCATATGCAGATATCACATGTTGATGGATTGTTATGCACATCAGTTTCAGTTTAATGTCAGCTATGATTTATCACAGGAATTTCCAGCCCTGGCAGACATTTGGTTTTCATTGTTATGGTTTTGATTAATGACATACATTGCATATGGTAGTACAGTTGACTCTGGGCATAACATATTTTAAGGTTTCATGCTGACTGTTATCTGAGTCTGAGTGTTCATTGTGTCACAGTGGGTATGTTATGTAGTCATGTAGTAGCAGGTATGCATATGTACTTTCTGTCTTGTGTTGTTATTTAAATTGCCTGAGCATGGGACCCGTGTACGCTCACCCATCAGATGTCAGAGATGAGTGCATGCCAGATCACTGCCAGAGTCCTCCAATTATGACCATGACGAGACAAGATTAGGATGACAATGAGAGAGAGTGTGTGTGTGTGTGTGTGTGTGTGTGTGTGTGTGTGTGTGTGTGTGTGTGTGTGTGTGTGTGTGTGTGTATAGATATATATCTGAAACTATGGGTCTGAAAAGAGGATTAAAATGATTTTGTGAATCTTGGATATTCCAAATTGCACCCCAATCTTAGTTTCCTCACTATTCAAAAAATTATATATATTAAAATCTGGGTCTACCTGATAAGACCGACAAGCCAACACAATGACAATGAGATAACCGACACCAGAAGACCAAAGAAGCAAATACCCGACAAGTTGAAATCCCGACACCGAAAACACCGACATGGGAAACATGTTTGCTTGCATTTGAGCATGACTGTGTGTATTGAAAACTGTTCCTCTATGCATTTACAGTGAATGTGAATATGTTCTACAGCAAGATGAAAGTATTTACATTTCTCTAGCTGGTATGTGAAAAGAAAACGTCCTATGACAATTACGGAATGGGTTAAGGTAAGTGTATGATTGTGGTGGAGGTTGGGGTTAGGGTGCAGGTAAGGTAAGTGTGCAATAGTGACAGACTTTAGGGTTAGGGTGCGGGTAAGGTAAGTGTGCAATAGTGACGGACTTTAAGGTTAGGATGCAGGTAAGGTAAGTGTGCGATAGTGACGGACCTTAGGGTTAGGGTTTGGGTTAAGGTTAGTGCATAGATAGTTGTGTATGTAAGGTTTAGTGTAGGTTTATAAGGTTTTTGGTGTGCTTTTGTTGTGTGTGTGTTTTTTGGAACAGCAAATGTTTTTTCCCCTGGGAAGAAAATTTGCTGTTCTGATATTTCGATGTTATCACATTTCGATCTTCCAAGTTCGAACTTCTGAAAGTTTGATTATGTTATAGGAACCCTATGGCAGTTACTAATCTGCTTCTATTCTTTTTGTGCTGGTTATTCAGGCAGTTGGGAGCATGTTTTGTTAATTATCGGGATTGTGCTTTGTCAGGCATGTCAACTTTTGAGTTTTTGCACTTTGTTCTTGTGGTGTCGGTGATCTCGTTGTCGGCCTTTTGAGCTTTTGGTCTTATCAGGTAGACCCTAAAATCTATATAACCTTGCACTATTAAAACTAATAAGAAATGATGACTAATTTGATATTAACCACAATTATACAATGATGGCTCATTTGTATTCAAAAACAAGCATGCTGATTGGACAGCCTAACCAGCGTGCCTGATGTAAATCTTGCATATACAAACAGAATAAAGTCCAGCCGCTGAAATACCATTGATCAGCTGGACTTTCTATTGGAATATGCAGAGGGACAGTGCAAAATAGAAAAAAAATCAGTTATGTTTTCAAAAAAGTAAAGAAACAGAAACATGCCTAATTTTCCTTCTATTTCTGCACTGTCCCTCATGAAATCTCACCAGAAAAAAAACAGCAACAGAGACTATCTTTTCTCTGTTGCTTCTCCTTCAGTGTACCTATGTACTGTGCAAGTGTGGGGATGTAATTTCTAAACACATGTGCAGTACATTAGTAAACAAGGAAGATGGTGGAGGAACTCTACAGCGCTGTTATACAAAGACATTATTTAAGTAAGGAAGGCAATTTCTTTCTTAAATTATATCATTGTATTAACAATAACCCACTCATGGGTGTGGATATATCAGGATTTTCACATGATTGGCTTTGTTTAATCACTCAAGCTTCACCCTTGTGATCAAACCATACCACCTGTGGATAAATCTTGATATACCCACACCCGTAAGTGGGTTATTGCTTAAATATCCTGTAAAATGGCCCACTTATATTGTACAGTATTGGTATCATTTCAATAGAAGTAGCATAATCATTGGGATACTTAACCATCATCCTTCCACTTTTATCTGCTCTCATAAAGAGTACATTAATCATATTTTGTTAATTCTTCCAACACATATCTCTCTTCCTCATTAGGTTTGTAATACGTGTAGCTGTGTTCACAATTAAGTTCTGAAAATATTTCCACTTCACAACTATCTAAAATTGCTTGTAAAACAGGAATCAGATGGGGATTATTAGTGAACGGTTTAAATAAAACTCTATTTTTTATGTCAACAATATTTAATAGATATGTTACATTCAGTTTTTCCACAGATAGTCTTAATTATTTTAAAGTACTGGTTAAATTAACATCTTTGACTGGATAAAAGACAAACCTTTATCTATCTAAGACTGTTTATACAGAGACACTACTGCTATTAGTACTGTTGCAGCCGTCAAAGTTGTTGGTACTTACCTAAGTGGTTGTATAAATCTTAGTGTCATTTTGTTAATATGTCCTAGACCTTTCTATTAATGCTGATTTTTATCTGGTAACTTGCTTAGTTAAAGAAGCCAGACCCCAAAAAAGGTCTGAACACCATAAGGAGCTATGGGTATTAAATGTAAGTATAGAAAAAGTGCTATAGAGACTTAAAACAACACACCAGAATTTCATCACCTTTCAAGAAAATCCCAATTGCAACATAATTCTTAATCAGTCTTTCTGCACATCTGCACTGTAATAGATACACATTAAAATCAAGGGCCTACTAAACCAATGCACTAACAACTGAACTATATTAGAGATATCCTTCACTGTGTCAGATGTAAAGGCATCAGTGTCAACAACTAACAAATACTTTCAACTGCTAAACTCATCTTCTCAATTTTCACTGAGACTAAATAACATTGCATACCAAATCTTATATCACTTACCCAAACCATTTATAAGTCTGATAACAAAATAGCTCCTAGAATATTGAAATCTAGCTATGGCCCACTAATACAGAGGAAACATCTAACATCTGTTTCTTTACCCTAACAACCACCCACATCAAATTAGCATACCCAATAACAAATAACCATTATTCTTTGTATATTGTTCACTACTGATTACATGTCCTACAATATTACTTTTCCCCACAGCTCCAAACAGCAGTAGTATGGCCAAACAACTTCCAGATCTCAATGAGCTTCACAGCATCTTGCCATCACCATACCAAACTGGTGCCATGAACGAATCAAGCAGGCGGCTATTACCACTCATATAATACAAGCTATCAAGGCATCTACATTAGCAATGCACAGGCTGACAATACATAATATATTACCATTGGCATTCTTCACTGTTTTTGCTATTATCAAAGCTGGAGACATTGCATGGAATCCAAGTGCACCAGCTACTACTTTTAACAGATATGGCCTTTCCATAAGCCAAACATACCAAACCTTTAAGATAGCACCAAATTAACAACAGCATAAACAATACATGGGCATCAATGGAAGCATGGGTAAAACAAAACAATTCAAATATAATAGCCATTTCAGAATCTTGACCTAAGGGGTACCAGATTGCATCAGTACCTACAGCACAACTTTAAATATTCCTTCAACAGACCAATATAGAAGATGGAGGCAGTGCATGCTTGCTTATCAAAAATAACTAATCATTCTAAACCAAAGTGAGAAGGACCAATACAAATGAAGGAGATTCTGACCCTAACTGTCTTATGGTAGAACATGTAATAAAAAAGCAACATTGCGTTGGTATATATCTTCCAACCACTCTAGCCCTGTACAAACATCCCTTCAACTCTTTCCATCAAAAATCAAATGGCAAAATATCTGTCATACCAGAAATCTTAAATTTAAACAATTTAGGCCCTCATTAAAAAATTCAATTGAATATCATGAACTATTTAGAATACCACTTAACAGGAGTTTGTTGTAGTGCACAATCCTCTACAAATTATATAGATCTGACCAATTTCCATGACAGAAAGAAGTAGCTGACAACAGTACTCAATATTGTCTGCAGTCACAATCTGGCAACAATGTGCTGGTCTTTCAAATTAATAAAAATGATAACTATCTTGACATTCTTCAGGTTGGTGCCTGCCTGACTCAGCACAGGATATTCTTGATACAGATCCAAGAATATTCAACTGAATGAAAATCTTTAATGATTATAACCCAACAACTGCCCTCCCAACCTTCTATAATTCACTTCAACCTATCTAAAACAAATTATTTAATTTAGTACGGATGTGCTGTAACCACAACAACCAGCATTTAAAACAAAGATCTTGGTCATACCACCAATGGAAGACTGAGTCCACCAATAGTACAAAGAAACTAAACATCAGGAAAGATGCACACATCACAACCGATACTGTTGAGGTCATCTATATATAAAATATGCAAACACCTTGTAGGGTTTTTCCAAGCCACTTCTTGAAAATTATAAAAAATTGCAAAACACTTAAACCCACAAGCATTAAAGGCACACTAAGCAGACACTTCTTGATCTCCATCAAAGACCAGATATCAATAGAGCCAATATCAACAAATATATATGTTATCCATCCAAATCCATAAAAATCCAAAAATGGGGAGAAATGCTGCAGAAATTATTTGCACTACCTCAGAAAAATAGTAACCAAGCAGGGAAAGTTATAAATAATATACTCATAAATAAATAAGAAAAATACTTACTACTTCACAATATTCTCAGAATGGCATCAAATCATATAGCAAAACCTTTTGGACATATATACAATCCAATAACCTCTGGAACAGTTCCTGATGGCTAGATACCAGAAATCCCAAAGATGGTTTAGAATGCTGATCTACTTCCATACTATGCCCCTCGTAAAACCCCTTGAAAAATGACCCTATGACCATCTTAAGGACTATATCTTTAAATATGATCTACTGGATGTACTGTCCAAAATTTAGCATGGCTTTATAAGTGGCTATAATACTTAAACAGCAATACATAACACTGTCTAAGGGCATGTATGAAGCAGTGGAAAAAGGGAAACTTTCTGGAACCATCTTCATGGACCTAAAGTGTGCTTTTGAATGTGTAAACCACTCTTTATTACTTAAACACCTGAGCAGCTCTGACCTTGCTCAGATATCCCTAAAATGGTTCTCTTTTTACCATCAGAACAGAACCTTCAGAGTACAGTACAGCAATATTATTTCAGAGAATGGAGAATTTTTTGTTGAGTTCCATAAATGGTCCATCCTAGCTCTGTTATTTTCCATTTTCTTTAACAACTTAGCATTTAGCATAACAGCTATCAACTGCATAGTATATGCAAGTCTCCACAAAACTTATAAAAGACTTTGTTTACTCATGGAAATAGCTGCTTAGGATGTACATAGTCATTAAGTGCAGTAAGACCTCCAAAATGATATGTGATACCTAGCATACATTTATAAATAACTCAAGTCTGAAAATTTTCAACTGACAAGGAACCCTCTTCCCAAAAGTAACAGAGCAGAGATACCTTGGTAACTTATTTGATCAGAAAGTTAAATTCACCACAACATACATATCAACTGTTCAAAATTGTGTAGAATGTCCAGACTTTTGCCTCATATTTATGGCCTGTTCATCAGGTCTCCTGGCAAATCACTGAGGACTGACATCACTAAATAATGTAATACATTTGAATTTCAGACTCCATGTACTTTAGAATATGCATGCTAACACAAATCATGTTAGTCAAACAACTTTTTAAGTTTATAACAGCCATACTTAAAATATGTCCCTATTTTTGGGCCTTTGACCTTCCATTATTTTAAGCTTTGTCCAGATTTCATGCTTTATGAGGTTGAGAGTTTGCAGCACATGTACTGACCGCATTACCTTCCAAGTTATAACACAACTCAAAATAACTTATAAGCATTCTAACCTACTTACTTAAGAAGTCAGAAGGCCCATAACAATTCAAACACTTTTGCCTAAGTTAGAATACTGTTTACCACACCTCTCAACTGTAAAGATATTTGCAGAATGTCCAGATTTTTGCTGTATATTTTTGGTCCATTTTTCATAAAACTATGATTTTCAGATTGAAGTCAGAAACTAATGACAGACATTTAAGTTTCGGACTACATACCCTTCAGAAAAGTAATGTTAGCATGAAATCTGTTATTCTATCAACTTTCTAAGTTTGTAAGAGTAATATTTAAAAATTGTCCCTACTTTTGGACATTTGCACTCCCATTATTTATGGCTTTGCCCAGATTTTTTATGCTGAGGTTGAGAATTATGCTGATCACCCAATTTATGCCCTGAACTCAGTATACAATGTTAACACACAAGTAGCAGCTGATAAGGTTTGTTCAGCTACACTTCCAGCTGCCATAGAGAATGTCATTGCACCACAGTGCAAAGAAAGCAATAACTTCCAATAACTGCAAGAGCAGCACTTTCAAGTTATTCTGCTTTTCTACTCTATAAACTGAGTCACAGAGATACCATTTACTCACCCTGCTCAAACATAAGTAACTATATCACCTTTATGACATCCACTCTTCAAAAATATAGGTGAAAGGGCTTTCTCCAAGCTTGTTCTTGCCCGATGGAATTCCGCACCTCAAGAAATAAGACAAATTAGTGATTTCCGGCAATTTAAATAGAAATTATTCCAGTACCTAAAGGTTGAATACAGGTGTACATGTTTTGATTTGAAGATAAACATAAGGCAGCATACATAAAAATCAACTGCTAAATCCTATATTTTGACTGTCACTACTTCAGATATGATTATTTATAGTGAAAGAGTTAGTTTCAAGTCATTTATATTGTACTGATTTAATGTAAGATCTGTTGCCTAGATGTCTGCAATGTTTAAAACAACTGTAACCTGTAATATGTTGTACTGAACATCAAGCACATTTAATTAATTATCCTTTTTTTGCCTATCTGGGTCATGGCAGAAAAAGGTCTATGGAACAACCCACTTACCCAAATGACAAAAGAGACAGATAGATAGGCAGACTGATTGACAGATAAATCTTACAGTGTTTCATGGGTTGTTTAAAAAAGCTGCTTTTGCAACAACCCATGAAAACAGAAATACTCAACATCCTTTCCTGTTATATATACTCTAGGGACTCTGAAGCAAAGCATACAGTTTGGAAGAGCTGAAAGCTGAGATGGTCTATAAATTATTCATTGTGCATTGTTCTTCAGATTTGCAGTTTATTTGGATTACACGCTTTATATAATATCCTGTCACGGTCATTTTTTTTCCATTTTGCAAGGTTGTGCAGGCTCACCCATATTTATATACTTCACTTTTCACATAGTTTGATCTATGCTGCACTTACAATTCATTCTATAACACGATGTAAACTGTGTGAATCAAAATGTAATTTAGTAGCCAGTGTACCACTACCTCAGACATACACATTCCCATCAATGAAGCATTTTGAAAATTACTGGTACTGGAAAGTCTTGGCTACATCTAAAAATACTGCTATTATAAACATTCCACAGCAACATGGAAAGAAAACATAAGCGCAACATTAGACATAAGCGCAACATTAGACAGGCAGTCCCACTTGTCAAACATACTGTATTATTCTTAGGCAAGGTATATGGTAACAAGTAGACCACAATCTGATGTTTTATCGCAGTGTGAAATATTAAAAGTAAATGTTGCAGTTTACTGCCCAAAATAAATTTTCACCTGAGAAATATCTAAGCACTTACAGATTGCAGAAATAAATATTTAAAATGCTTTTAAATATTCATGACAGAATATTTATTTTGAGCTTTCTGGCTGCCTGCACATTACTGAAACATGTATACTAAAGACAACAGTCAGACCAAATGTGTTTGTACCATACTGGTATGTGTGTGTGTGTGTGTGGGGGGGGGATGTGTGTATGTCTCTGTATGCAGCAAAACATCAGAATTTACAGACAAGACATTGATAAAAGCTATTAACCAATTTTGGCTTCTTTGCATAATCTGCATTAGGATATACATTTAATTAACTTCAACCCCACTAATTTTTATTTAACATTGTAGGGAAAACATTTAAAACCTACTGTCCAAAGCTTTGTCTTATTAACATTGTTAAATTTATTTACCTGTTTAATAACTGGGTGAGTGATCTGGAATATGACCTCTTTCAGACATTATCTGGGCCATTAGGCAAAAAACATTATAAATAATGGATAAATATGATAAAAAATCTCAATAAGGTTGATTTAGACAAATATCTATACTATAAGAAATATACATAATAGTTGTCATAATACATCAAACAAAGTATTATGAGTGAAAGGTGAACACTGTTTTAAGCCTGCCTAATAGAAAATGTGAAGATGTCAACCTGCCTCTGTAAAACAAGTACATTTAAACTCATTATATGAATGTTACTTAATTTTTTTCTTGTTAAGTCTGTATCTGTATGGTTGTGAGTTCATTAGGAAAAATATTCCAGAATGCAGGAGCTAGCTTTGCAAAATATTTTTTTACAGATGCCTAAGGAGACGTGTGGTCTCTTTAGTCTGAGGCTGGCAGAGCTTTTAAAGAAAAAGAGACTTAGGTTGTTTGCAAGTGGGGAGAAACAGTATTTATCATTTAGAAACTTGAAAGTTAATGAATTCATCAAGTAGCTGTCTCTGACTGTAATTAGGAATCACATTTCCAGATATGTAACAAATCATCCTAACCCTTCTAATAGAAATTCTCTTGAGCTCATTTAAACAGTATTTTATCCACCAATATTATGCTATACTGGTTATATTTATTTTGTGATGTATTTATTTCCAGAGCTGTTCATGCCAGACTTCTGTTAAAAAAAAAAAAAAAAAAAGCTGAAAGGTAATCTGACATATTAAAAGAAGTTTAGAGAACAGCATTAGACTTTGTAGTGTGTGTGTGTATGTGTGCGTGTGTGTGTCTGTGTAGAATTCTAGCAGTGGGAAAGGCAGTCACATATACTGTGACAAATCAAACTTACATTTTATCACTGATACATAAGAAATGGTTCTGGATTCAATAAACTCTGTGTAGCTTCCACGCAGAGCCTGAAAGGACTGTTTTTGTGTATGGGTCACTGCTCATTGTGTAGCATTGCGCCATGAATATTAATGATGTAAGGCACGTGTAAGCAAGGTTTCACAGCTCGCACCAGTGTTGCTGACCACAAAACCTGTAGTATGAATGTGAATCGTACCTCCCAACTCTTTAATGTAAGAAATCTGGACAAACACTAAACTAATGGGGGATCAAAGGGAAAAAATAGGGACAGATTTACTCTATTGTTCTGATTACTGTAAAAAGTCATTATGCATTGACTTCAATCTTCAGTGATTTTCAATAAAACCACACATTTTACAAGGAACAGCCCAAAAAATATAATGCAATCATCTGGACATTTTTCAAAATTCTGGATAGTCTCCCTTTTTTTGTGAACAGTGTTTGCATGATGTGCTGCTTAGCACAAACATGTTTAGCTGTGCTCAGCTGATTTTCACGCAGTACAGCAGCACACAAACTGGAGGAATGGCCCACACAGGTTGCAGACAGGACCCAGACAGCCACAAACATAAACCGGATGCATTCAATTAATACTATTGGCCATCTCCCAAACACTGTTAAGTGCCATATTGCTGTGATTAACAACACGAGCTTTACAACAGCTACTAAGATAGGGAATGTCTTGTCACTAGTCATGTGGCAGCAGGTGTTAAGTGTAGGTGAGGAGTGCAGATGGTCTGAGGTTCTAGTAAAGGGTGCACAAATTTAGTTTTTGTTGTGAAATTGCAGATTATAGCGAAGAAGTGCAACATACACAATTGTTTTCACAACCTTCCTGTGGTAATAGCTGTAAATAAGAGAACTGTAGACATGGTCCATTTGACTAGCACATGTACACAAGTGCCCTGTATACCAAATAATCTGGAAATTGCAGTGCTTGCCACTGTTGCACATCCCTTAACATCATGCAAATGAGGTGCTTGGTAGTGAGCACTTTCGCCTACTATGTGTGAGTGATGGCAGCCAATGCGCAATGTTTTCAAATGTTGAAAAACTAAATGTGCACACTATCAGTAAACAAGAGACATGCAATTGGTGGGAAAACAGCAGGATATCAAATGCAGTTTGCAAGAAATGCTAATTCTACATTGCGCTATAGTAGACAAGTCTGGTGTTCCTGGTGATAGAGTGCTCTTTCTGGCTTACAAGTGGGTTATTCAGGAGTCCAAAGTTTTTGTTGGATTCCTAGTTAAGGAGCGTGGGCCCCAGTTGCTGCTGCAGGACTATTCAGGCTCAGAATACAAGTCTGAAGCCTGGAATAGTATTGCCAGGGCTTTGACCAGTGCTACTGGTATCCCCCGCCCTGGTGAACAATGCAAATATCACTCTGATGACCTCCAGAAGAGGAAGCAGGATACCCTTGACTATTGGATTGGGGAATTTAGAACAGGGGACACCCCACAGATGTGTAAATATCAATTTCAGTGAGTAATTGTAAGACTTAAAAGTTGAATATAGTCAAGACTGGTATTCATAATGGTATTCTGCTCTGTTTTGTTTTTCCACAGCTGCTACATAGCAAGCCTCAAATATCAGGTCCCATGACGCTCATTTGTTAAGGATGCAAGAAGCATGTGGTATGTATGCATCAGAACAGTACTTTTCTAAAGAGTATTTTAATAATAATAACACTTTTATAGTAATTTAGTAGCATTACAAGTTAAGGACCACTTAGTTGGTAATTAATACAGTTGTATCAAACTGAGCATGCATATCTCAACTGTAAAAGAAACTATGCATACCTTAGTCTGTAGCACAAAGCAACAATGCCATATTCTCAAATAACAGTGAGCATGCATTTCTAAACAGTACAAGGAAAGTATGTATGCAGTAGTCTGTAGGGCAAAATAACAGTACAGTATTAGAGAATAGTCATCATTTGTGGACTCAGAAACCACACATTCCAAATATACAATACTGTTAGGGTTTTCATCATTATTGCAATGTAATTTCATACCCAATACCAGTGGCACAAATGCCCTTCTGTAAACTGTAATTAGTATAACTGGAACACACATATGTGCAATATATGCACACATCAAGGGTGTGTGCCTCTGCTATGAACAGAGTATTGTTAAAAGTAATGACAAAATTTGTTAGGAGTTTGTAGTGTTAAAAATAAAGATTACAGAATAGAGCCAAACAATTGTATCAATGCTTTGTATGTTACATATGAAGTTACTAATGTTCTCCCTTTTTTCTCTCACCCCAACCCTTTTCTCTTTATTTTTTTAATTTTTTAAATGTTATTTTACACAGCACAGCAGTTAAGGCTTCTTGTGTCTTTCACCATCCCTGTCTCTTGTCTTGTTTGTCTTGACTGTCTGTAATTGCTTCCTCACCTGTCCAACTTACCTCACTTAGACATTCCTTCATCCCTTCCCCAACATTCCTTTCTTTCTCTCAAAAAAAAAAAAAAGCAGGCACCTGTCCCACAAAAAAAGCAGTCATTCCATACATAGCTCTTCATTTCACACACATGTCTTCTTGACACAATTGATTCAGTCTGTGTTGTGGTCACCCCTCTCTCTGGTGGTGACAGTCCAAATTCAGCTAATAGTTTGCATATGTGATCATGTTTTATTGCTGAAGAAATGGATAGCTATGGTTCTTTCCTACATCCTTCCTGCACATTCCTGTCCTCCTTTCAATTTGTTCTTCCCCCTGCTTGCTCTCCATTTCACAACTTTCCTGTCTTTCCAATTTCTGAGTCTCAGGAGGAGCTTCCAGGTAGGCTTTGTTAAATGATCAGTCAAATACTGTTGTATAGTAAAATAATTGAAATAAAAGCTACTTCTGTGTCACATGCCTTTTTTTTTGGGAGGGAGTGAAGATTGGTACAGTAATAAGCTCAGTTTGGAGTTGTCAGCCATATTCTTATTGACGATACACTTAATGCAGATATAGAGGAGTACATTTAGCACCCCCTGTCTTACTGTTAAATGCGATGATGTTGCTCTTACCTCTTGCTTAACTTACTTCAGGACCGTCAGGAATCCAGTGACATATGCCTCCTGCAGATGGTAAGCCAAATAAATGTATTTCAGTACTGCAGATCAATTTAAAGAAATATGATAGTGTGTCATTTTAGGCCTGTTGTGTGTATTGCTGTACTGTCTGCAATAGTGGCAGCACTGTTAGATGTTTCGCATATATTTCACCATAGCAGTGCTGGTATTAATGTATGCCTGTGTTTCTCCCTTTTCAACACAGATGATCATGACAGTGGGTGTGTGGGCCCTGGGCCACGTAACATCGGTGTCTCATCAGACACTGATGATGATGGTGGTGAAACTGAGGCACAGTCAGAGGGTGCAGTGATTGAATCTGACACAGAGGTTGACATCCAGCCACACCCTTCATTTTCCCTGGACTCAGCCACAGATATTGGACAGGTGGAAGGCGAGGACAATGCACAGGGAAGTGTGGCTGCTGCAGCTTCATTGCCTGTTGAGTCTGGCCATAGCCAAACTGATGGCAGGTTGCCACTCAGGAGGCTTGATAGGGATGCTTGGAGAGGGGGATGTGTTGTCCTTCCTCCACCTGGTGCAGTCATTTCTTCCCGTGTCATTCAACATATGTTTAGGGCCATCATGGAGGCAGAGGCATGTTCAGAAAGGTACTTCAGACAAATTACTAGGGTTGTGGCTATGGCAAAGGTTGACATGCATGATTGCCTCCACCATCTCACGGATTCACTGGATCAGATGAATGATACATGGGAACACAGGGTGTCTGTGATGGAATGAGGGATATCTGTCATGGAATGAGCAGTGTCTGTGATGGAACATCTTCTGGGAGGGGAACGGCATCCTTGTGGCCAAAAGTCAGCCACAACATCTGCTGATAGCCAATGTAGCCATGCCTGATCATGCTCCTGTAGTGGCAGTACTTCAACTGGTCCATCTGTGAGTGTGCTGTCCACACCCAACATGGCAGGTCATGAGGTCATGGTCCTTGGCATTCCCATGGAGGGGGCACATCCAGCAGACATCAGTCATGTTCAGGTGGCAGCACTGCATCTGACCTTGGGCATGGAGGTGCCAGTGCAATATCTGATAGAGCCAGTTCTCATAGTCAAGGGCAACAATGATGAACTGCCACCTCTACCATGCACGATTCACACATGCCCAACATACCAAGATATAAGAGCAAGCACTGAGCTTGTCTGTGTTCATGGAGACGAGACTCTCACACACCACTTTTACATAGAGGACCCATACAGACACACACAATGGTCACATGGTTCAGCCTGCCTGCTTCACACACAGGCAATCTGAACATTTGTGTGAGCCTAGGCCTCCTGCCCCCCCCCCCCACACACACACACACATCACCCTGTACAAGTGATGATAACTATGCCATATCCCTATTTTCTCTCTTCTGGATTTAGAATTACAAAAGAATTGTGCCTGATACACATAGTGCATAGCTACATCAGTGCCTAGTATATCTGCATTTCTCTTGTTGAACTGATAATTGTACCTGTCACTTATATTTGCCTTACCAAATTATACAGTGGATAGCATCATCATGTCAATACTTTCTAATGTATTTTCTTGTTAGGGTTGTGAAGTCAGGAACTGCAATGCATCTCATTACTTTCTAACTTTTCTCTTTAAAGTTTTCCATTACATATGTATGGTGCACATCATAAGGCACATAATCAAATTCAGATCTCAGGACTGTATGACAGCACTGTAGTTAAACTCATCTGCATGAACCTCACCAGACACATGCAACAGCTGAACAGACCTCAGGGCTTTCTCAACAAGATAACAGAGGGTCTACTAACCATGACATGATGTATGTGGTTAGATTAAAAGACATGTCACTGACATCTGTCTGGTATTGCATTAAATGGTAACTGTTATTCTGTGCTCTTACTTGTGGTTTAAGCACCTGAGCTTCAGGTAAGTTGTTTACATTAAGAATGTTGTAGTCTGCATTCTTGTGGGAGGAGATAGTAACCTTTGCCTTTCTGAGCTGAGAATTGCTGGCTGAAGGCTTATTGTTCCGTTGTTCTTACTGCCTTTGTTATAGTTTAACCACTTGGGCTCCAAACCAGTTATTTTACATTAGGAAGGTTTCTGGTCTAGACTCTTGTGGAAGGAGAAAATAGCCTACACATTTCTAAGCTAGGAATTGCTGTTTGAAGGCTTATTGTGTTTGTTATTCTGAAAGTGTTTTAGTTCTGGTTCAAGCACTTAGGTTCCATACCACTTATTTCACACTAGGAAGGTTTGTGGTCTACGCTTTTTTTTGGAGTATTCTACTGAACTGCTACTTTATTTAAACTTTTTTTTTTTTTTTTTGCTGTTGTGAGTTGCGATTTTCTGCACTTTGAATTGCTAGTACTTCTGCATTTTATAGCATAGACTTGATTCAGGCTTGCTGAATCTAGACTGTTTGGTATCATTTGAGCAATAAAACTAGCCAGCTTACATTAAGAAGGCCCCCCTTCTCCCACGTGACAGAAGTGTGCAGCCAAGGACCCATCTGAGTTGAGGGATTGCTGGAATAAGTCTCAGACTTGGCCTTTCCCTTTGTAAAAAAGTAAACAAAGGGAAAGGCCAAATCTGAGACTTATTCCAGCAAAACATCAAATTTGAAAATGAATAGCAACTACTCCAAACCATACATACTGTATAAAACATATGCAAGATAATATCTCGAGTTCTTGGTCAAAGCCAAGTGAAAATAGTGCTTCTCTGAGAGCTATATAACAAATTCAGTAAAGCCTCATATTATATAAGAAGTAAACAAGGACTGGTGACAAAGAATGCTCTGTAAATCCTGATTTCTTAAACAAATCTTGCTTAAGTAGCTCTAAATTTCTTCATGATAGTGCACTTTAATGGCTCAATCTTCAGCTAAACAACTAACCTTAATCATGTTTTATTTCATGAACAAAGAACACAAAATTTTAAAATCAAAATATTCATTGAGACACTTCACAATTAAATCAACTTTAAAAACAGAAGCATTAACTAAGCTCTAACTTCAAACATGTTCAGCAATACTCCCCTGGATTCAGTAAGCTCTGCATGGAGTGCAGGAATAGTGCAAGAGCTACTGCATGCAATATAGCTGATGAGCGATCCAGGAATGAGCTCCTGGGACGTGCACGAGCTCTCCTACACTATTCTTGCATGGACACCACTGCTATTTGCTAATTACCCCATTTGCTGGTAAAAACCATGCAAATGAGGTGAATTAGCAATCCAGGAAGCAGACAGGCATCTGTGCAGGAATAGTGTAACCTGCAGAAATGTATTTGGTTACTAACCGAATACATTTCTGCAAATTACAAAATGGAGGCATGATAGCTCCAAATAAAGCATTTATTCAATTTAGTAAGCATGCCAATGGCCAAATATATGGCCATTTGGCATGAGAAATAGTTGCAAAATTATAAAAAATGCTTTTATTTTTTTTTGTCTGATTTCGGCCGTTTAAGTTTAGGGCAGCGGTGCGCAAATGGGATCAGCCTGAAAATAAGAAAAAAGTTGGAAATAAGTTTTTAAACCCAAATCAGCATTTTTTCATGATAATCAGTGGCATGCACAAGACAACAATACCAGGGAATAGTGGTTGCTAAGAGGGAAGGCTCAGTGTGAGTGTGGTAACTATGAATTAGCATTCTGTTTTATGCAAATGAGGGGATTGATACTGAATCACAGATTTCCTCCCAGTGTTAGCTTGCACCCAAATGTGTAGGTGCAGCAACAACAGGGTATAAGTATAAGAGGCAGATGACCTCATAAGGGGGAGTGTCATGCATGCTGTAGGCTCATTGGAGCTCTTTGGCCCGTGTTTGCCCTTAGCTAACCACAGCTAAGGAAGGGGGTGCATCTGAGGCTGCCTAGCAGTGTTTACATTGCCTAAACAGGTGTGCACGCCCCGCACCGGGTTTTAAACAAAAAACAAAAAAAAAACAGGAAATAGCAGCTCTGTTCACATCTGAGCACTGGGTAGGTGCACCACACCTCAGGGCTTAAATGGGAAGGCAATGGGAAGGGAAAATAGCAGTAGGAAGGCAATCAAGGAGAACTAACATAGCTGGCAGGTGAAATGTATCAGAATCAGCCAATTACACATGGAACAGCCTAGCACAATACTATAAACGGGTCTATATTATAAAGTCGAAGTTTCAAAACTTCGAACCTCACATGAGCGAATCATATGAGCGAAGCTTGAAACATCAACTATATAATAAAATAAAAAAAAAAACTTACCTTACCACTCTGAGCAGGGAGGCAAGCCCCCCCTGCGCCCCCACACCCCCTACTTAAATATACCAACTCAGAGGATACACTTCAGTGCAGAAAGGGAAAATTTCCCATTCTGCTCATGAAAAGCTGTTGACTTTCACCTTCAACCTTTCCGACATTCGATCATATGATGTCGACCATCTATGATTCGAACATCAGAACGGTCACTCATCTAATATAGACCCTATAAACTATGCAAACACCTTCCAGTCTGTTTTTTTCCCACAACCTCTACACCACCGGTGTACACAGACCAGGAAATTTTACCTGACAAAACTAACAAAATGTTAGGGGCTGCTGTTGCTCTCATACATCAATATGTGGAAGAAGCTGAAGGTGGTAAGGATATGAATCCTGATGATCAACCCACAGTGAGTAGAAGGAGAAGAGTGTACAGACCCAGGGTAACGTACCAGGGGTGACATGAGCTGGAGATAGTGGAGTGCTATATGGTGGACAGGGACATTCTACAGCAAATTGTGGAGCTGTGCCGGCCACACTTCACGCACAGAACCAACAGAGGGGAGCCCATCCCAGTGGATACCGAGGCATGTGTAGGCTTAAGAATACTAGCCACAGGTACTTTCCAAAGGGCAACTGGGGATATCATGGTTATCTCACAGGCATCAGCATCCAGGGTACTCCAACAGTTCCTGGATACCATGTCAGCACATGCCGGTGAGCACATATATTTCCTCAACACCCATGAGGCGTTGACCAGCAATATGCATCTCTTCCACCAAATAGCAGAATACACTGAGGTAGTGACTGCTATAGACTGGATGCACATACACATCAAAGCACCACCCAGCAAGCAGGGTAGGGTCTACATAAACCACAAGGGCTTCCCCTCCATCAACTGCTAGATAGTGCGCGATGCCCAGGGAATTATCTTGAATGTGTGTGCTGGCAGCCCTAGAAGCTATCATGACTCCCACATCAGGCATATGACACAGTTGTACCAGTCATTCACCAGTGGGGACATCCCATATGGCCACCTAGTGGGGGATGCTGGTTATGCACTGGAGCCGTGACTGATGACACCCATCAGAAATGCACACACACCAGAAGAAGAACTCCATAATGAGGCACACGCACAAACCAGAATCATAATAGAGCATGTGTTTGGAATGCTCAAGTCACGGTTCTACTGCCTGGACATATCTGGTGGAGCCTTGGAATACTCTCCAGCTACATGTACACAAATGTTCATAGTATGTGCCATGCTACACAATATGATCCTGCAGAAACAGCTGCAGCAGGAACAGCACGGGGCAAGGCCACACAGCCCCCTACCATTGCCAAGGCCATTACAGGCACAGAGGGACTCGGAGGAGGTACAACCTGAGCCTGCCCGTGTAGGCAGAATGAGGCATGCCCAGTTTTCCCAGGCTTTGGCAAAGAGGCAATGCATAGCACATACACTGACACCATAGGGACCCAGGGAATGACACCTCTCTCTGACTCACACATACAGTAAAAGGCATGCCAAACATGACACTACCTGTGCTTTACCATGCATAGGGAGTGTACTATGTGCATCCAATATAGGCAGCCCTCCAGCACCATCCTCAACAGTGGCACAGCCACAAGGTAAGTCACTCTTCCCATCAATTGCTGAAGAGAGTAGTATGTTCTGATAGTTGTATCTGTGGTATGGACATGAGCATGCAAGGGAATCGGGTGGCTGAATGGGATGGCAGCAGATAGTGGACATTTATATGGGCAGCATGAAATCCATAACAAATACTGGTGTCAACATATTAGGCAGGACTAGGTAAGGTGACAAATCCCACTGCAGTACTTGTGGTGGCCCAAATGTGTGTCCATAGGACACACACATGCATGTCAGTGAGGCTCACATACCCAACGCCAGCTTCAACTAGCAGGACAGGTGTAGATGACCATAAAGAAGGGCTGGGCTAAGGCCTCCAATTGACGGCAATGGTGACCAACCTCCCTCCAGACCTACACAGACAGACTACAGCAGGTTTGGCAGTTGTATGTTAGTTCTGAAGGATAAGAAGTCTGAAACTGAAATGTAGGTCAATAAAAACCTAAGATCTGTACTCTACTGATATGCCTCCAATCTGCATGATAGGCCAGAATACAAAATGAAATGGAAGCCAACAGAGTACCTGAAATACCAGTACAGTTATAGCAAATGTCTAAAGTCATTAGGTGTACCCCCCCCCCACAATCCTAAGTAGAAATGCAGTAACATGTACATGTGGGTTTAATAACAGTGGAGCACAAATTATCTGAGCTGGCCCAATGTACAGGATAGATTGTTACATGTGTACAATATGCAGGGATCTGTGTGTTAGGTTGTTATGTGTTCAATATTGTCTGGAAGTGGTCAGCATGTAGGCATGGAGGGTTGTGTCTTGGTGGCCTATGGCCAGTACTGTTGATGACAGGGCCATGTTCCGACAACTGCAGTGCCAACCACAATGCTTCTCAGCAATACCCATGTCAGCAGTTATCCATACTCACTGTCTAGATGTCAATATCTGTCACCATCTGAAAGATGGATATGCCATGAATGTGGGCCCAGACATACACAAAGTACACAGGTGGAAGTACCCTAGACAGAGTGCATAAAATGTAACTGTCAACTGCACACACCTTTGGAATTGTACATACAGGTTAGCAGCACATTAGTTGTCTATGTAGTATGAAATACTGATGTAGTCTGGCCAATCAGTGGCAGATCACAAAAGGCACAGTTATGAAGTAATGAGAGACTGCATATTTCCCTGCACAAGGCAGCATAAGGGGAATGTCCCAGGTATATCTGTGAGTCAGCTGCAAGAAGCTTCCATATCACACATGCACTCAGCTTACCCCACCATCAGCCACAGGTTTATCACAGGTCATATCCTTGCTGTTGGGAATGAGTATAGTATGACCCCCACTTCTGTATGGCAATACCCACAGAATGCAGCATGCTGAAGAGGTGTCCATGCAGGTGTGTCCCTTGCTGTAAGCAGCACCCTGTCAGCATCCAGACCAATGGATTAATATGGACAGGAACTATTGCCATTAACACCTCGCACACTTACCCTGTCACCCCAGAGGAATCCAGTGGCTCACAGCCTGGGAATGTAGGAGTGACAGAATGCACTGGCCTGCTACAGATGCCTGCATCACTACCAAATGGCCTACAGTCCTCTGTCAAAAGCCTGTGCCTCAACTGTAGTGCCAATGTATGTTATCTCATGGGGTCCCAACTAACAACATAACACAGTCAACAGAACACAAATGCAAGGCCATGTTGACAAATCTCAGTAGCATGCCCACCATGTCCTACTGCATGAACTGTGGACCAACCCCTACATACCGCTGGGATGAAGGGACAACTATAGGTATGCTTCTCAGATATTGCTCGCAAAATGTTAGGAAGAGGACAGAATAACAGAGTGGAGGGTGTAAAAGCATGGATGTCATGGAGTGTGTGAAGTCTGAAACTCTGATGTGTGCCCATACTACTCCTGCCTGCAAACCTAGTAATGGGTGGCTACA
The DNA here is from genome assembly GCF_019279795.1 of Protopterus annectens. Classification (NCBI taxonomy): domain Eukaryota; kingdom Metazoa; phylum Chordata; order Ceratodontiformes; family Protopteridae; genus Protopterus; species Protopterus annectens. The sequence continues at coordinate 556,475,948 of NC_056746.1, forward strand.
AACCTGCTCGTAAACAACAATGTGAAGGGAAACTGTCCAGACTTATGAGCCCTGCCTCTGGGTAACATGGGTGTATCTGTACAACTGAGAGGTATGGTCACAGCTACATCAATATATGTATAAAAGGGGATCCTCAGCCTCCACAGTACCAAGGTGCTGGACCATTTACACAGACCCATCAGCAAGTGTCTGCAGCTACCCCTCCAGAATGGCATGAGTGTGCAAGAATATGTAGGCTGCTGGCCACAATACTGGACACAGCTTCATTCATCTTGTATTTCCCAGGAAATAACTGTGAGCAAATAAGTATATCTGTCAGTAGTTGATGACATAATACATCAAAGTGTAAAACAGTACATATACCTGAATATCTCTGCTAACACCAACCATGTAACACAAGCAGCACAGACACAATAGTTACAGTATCCCACTATCTGTCACCCATTGTGACTCCATATTGTCAACCTATCTACAGATATCCTGCAGACACAGGTTGCTAGCTGTAGGTGTAGAACACCAAATCCTGGACTTGAGTACAACCTACCTGGAATGGATTCATACAGTCAATACAGAAGGTCATACTGGCCATGCTCCTACACTTACAGAAAGGAAGCCCATGTCTGACAACAACAGTGGACTATACATATCTGTGAATCACAGATATCTGTGTACACACACCACATCGCACACCATTCATGCTTTGCACACACATTGGATAGGAATACTCACACATATCCCAAGCCAATAAACTATTATAATATGTCAAACATACACACACACAGAGATGTAGGGAAGAGAGAGACAGACAGTGACAGAGAGATTTTCATCATGAGGCCTGTCCCACCCACCACACATCCAATTGGCCGATATCACATGATGTGCTGATGTCAATCACTGTAGACATTGCTTTTGGTAGCCCTCACCCTATAGTGTCTGTGGTGATTGTGATAACTGTGTAACACGATAATGCAATCAGTTTTCATCTAGCATTTGTATACCCAGTCCTGTCAAATGTAAAGTTGTGTGTGACTGAGTGTGTGTGTGTGTGTGTGTGTGTGTGTGTGTGTGTGTGTGTGTGTGTGTGTGTGTGTTTCCAGAGGAATGGTTTATTGCCCATTCACACACACTGCACTTCCCATTGCCCATATTAGCACTCCTGCTGATGTCAGTCACCTTGAAATAACCCTCTGGCCAAACCTCAACCCTGTAAGCTGCATGGCACTTGCAATATGTGTGTAATATCGTAGTGTAGAAAACTAGTTAGGTAGGGGTTCTAATCCCAGGCAGGGCAACTGTGAAACTCTGTGTGTGTGGAGATGAATGCTTTTGGGGCCATTCACAGTCACTACGCCTCCCACTGTCCTACTTTAGCATGCCTGCTGATGACAGTCACTTTGAAATAACCCTGTGGACAAGTGCCAGCCCCATAAGCTCTGTGGCACTTGCAATAACTGAAGGGGTTGGGAGGGTGGCCTAATGGTTAAGGTGCTTGCCTTACAAACACAAGGTGCAGGGTTTGAGTCTCACAAGGGATAATTGGCTAAGCTTAAAATAGCTCACAAGGGCAGTTAGCTTAGTACTAATCTAGGAGCTATGAGCTCTATGAGCTATGAATACTACAGTGTAGCATACTAGTTAGGTAGGAGTTCTAATCCCAGAAATATCAACTGTGAAACTGCGCGTGTGTTTGTCTGAGAGAGTGTGTATGCCTTTGATGATGACTGCTTTTCTGGACATTGACACTTACTACTCTCCCATTTCCCTCCTTTAGCACTGCTGCTGGAGTTAGTCACCTTCAAAGATCCCTGTGGAGAGCTCTCCAACATATAAGCTCTGTGGCGCTTGTGATAACTACATAATACTATAGTGTAGCATACTAGTAAGGTAGGAGTTTTAATCCCAGACATGGTAACTGTGAAACTGTGTGTGCTTGTGTGAGAGAGAGTGTGTGTCTTTGATGATACCTGATTTTATGGACATTGACACTTACTACTCTCCCCTTACCCCTCCTTTAGCACTGCTGCTGATGTTAGTCACCTTCAAAGATACCTTGGCACAGCTCTCCAACATGTAAGCTCCATGGCACTTGCCATAAATGGGAAACAATGAAATAGCAGCAGTAACTACATAGTTATCGGTTTTAATTTCATCCGTGGCAAGTGTTGGTGTGTATGTATATGTATGCCTGTACCTCAAAGATTTTGGCCTCATTTACACCCAGTACACATCTCAGAGTGTGACTTTATCAGTCCTGCAGATATCATCCACCTTAGAAGTACCTGTTGCCAACCCTAAACCATGAAATGTCACTGGTGCATGTGGTAAATGAATAACATAATGGTCCATAAAGATTGATAGATAGAGGTTTGAAACTTACCCCTGGCAAATGTAAATGTGTGAGTAGGGTAAAATAATTTTTGGGATCTCTCACCCACTACATCACCCAATGCCAATACTTACAAGGGCTGTTGATGTTCCTCACCTTAGAAGTACCTTAGGACAACATCCACCCTATAAGCTCTGTGGCATGCATGATAAATGCAGTACACTATAGCAGCAATACATAGCTAGGTAGGGGTTTGAATCTCAGTATTGGCAAGTGTGTGGGTGTCTGTCATCAATATCCTCTGTTGAGGTTACTCTGATTGTGTAATAACAGGATCCATTGTGGGGCGGGTTTTGCTAAATTATGTTGAGGACTTAGTATATATCACAATGTCCATCTTAAAAGGACAACAGATGTCAAACACTGGATAGTTTGGTGTAGACAATCCATAGCCCTACATGTGACATTATGGATTGGTGAACAATATAGGCAACCTTTCTGTTACTCAGAGAACACTCTCCACCCACATCTCATACACAAATACACTTATCTAGGCAACAACCACTATATTGGTAGTTCCCTGCTTATTGCCTCACAAATAGTAACCATGGTGCGATTGCAGTGGACTGCATGCCTGTTGACTACAACAGTGACACTGACATCAGAAAGTACTTTAATGTATTACATCTTCTGAATGTGTGTTATCCAGCAAGTAAAAGGAAATGGCACCCTGTTCCATCCCCTCAGTAGGCAAATAAATGTGTACAGTGGCCCTTTTGCTATGTTCCCCACTGGACACCTGCAACAACTGTAGAGTCTGCAAATGTAACCCACAAAGGGAATACCATGCCTTATACATATGCCCTGTATGGACAGATGCCACTAACTCCACTGAATATGCATATCATGCTGTCAATGCAGGTACAAGCATAACCTCAGTTACATAGCCAGGTCTCACCAAATGAGGTCAGGAATGCTACATCAGAAGATAACAATCTGTCCACACAACATGCCCCAGAGACCTAAAGTACACTTCCACACATCAAAGAACATGCGTGTGGGACATGTGCACACCCCAGGCACTGTCCATGTTATGGAATATAGATCACATACATGGGAAGCAATGCACATTTCTGGCCACCCACAATAGTAACCCAGATGAGTGGATGACGAATACAATATTCACCCCTGGGGGACCACTCCCCCTGAGCCACACTGTGGACTATTGTCATATGGCCTGATGCCAAGGTATTCCCTTGGCCTAGCCTTGCACAGCCTTCAGGCCCATTCACCTACTACACACCTCTGAAGTAATGAACATATGCCTCTCAGTACTGGCAAGTGTGTCAGTGTGTGTGTGTATGTGTGTGTGTGTGTATGTGTGTGTGTGTGTGTGTGTGTGTGTGTGTGTGTGTGTGTGTGTGTGTGTGTGTGTGTGTGTGTGTGTGTGTGTGTGTGTGTGTGTGTGTGTGTGTGTGTGGAGATGAATGATTTTGACAACATTCACACTCACTACACCTCCCACTGCCCTACTTTAGCATGCAGCTGTCAGTCACCTTGAAATAACTGTTTGGCCATGTTTCAGCCCTATAAGCTCTGTGGCACTTCCAGTAACTGCGTAATACTGTAGTGTAGCAAACTAGTTAGGTAGGAGTTCTAATCCTAATCTTGCCAACTGTGATAATGTGTGTGTTTCTATCAGAAAGTGTGTGTGTGTCTTTGTTGACACCTGGTTTTGTGGACATTCGCACTTACTACACTTACCTTTTCCCTTCGTTTGCATGGCTGCTGATGTCACTCACCTTCAAAGATACCTTTGGACAGCACTCCAACATGTAATCTCTGTGGCACGTGCAATAACTGCATAACACTGTGATAGCAATACATAGTCAAGTAAGGGTTTGAAACTCAGTACTGGTAAGTGTATGTTTGTGTCTCATCAGTGTCCTTTGTGGGTGTTGGGGTGATTGTGTAATGACAGGATCCATTACAGTGTGAGTTTTGCTACATCATTATATTGAGGACCTATATGTCCCAATGTCCACATTACAAGGCCAACAGTTTTCAAACACTGTAGAGGTTGTTGTAGACAATCCACAGCCATAAATGTGTACAGCCATGTGCAATTACTATGTGACAGTATGGATTAGTAAACAATATAGGCAACCATTATAATACCCAGATACCACTCTCCACCCACGTATCACACACAAACATGTTTGGTTCTTACTCCCTTCCTTTCTTACTTTCTCTCTCTCTCTCTCTCTCTCCCTCTCTGGTGAATGTGGAAAAGTACATCTGTTTTGCATAGGCAGCAGCATGACTTTCGTAGGTAATGCTCATGATCAGCTGGTGGCCTGTGTACGAATTGGAGTCCCCCACTTGCTAATTGCATGTGGAACAGCTGTGGTATCATTCCTATAGACAATTGTATGGAAACACACTCCTATAACTGAGCACTTCATGTGGGTTTTGGCCATTTTCCTTCACAGTGAGCAGGACTTCATGTGGGTGTCTGACAAACAGCATCACAGAGGGTAGTTGGAAATACCTCTTTCAACATACACTGTGGAGACAGGCCAACAAACAGGAGGGGGATGTTCCAGACATGGGGTGAGCATTTAAGTATTGCTGTTCTACATTTGAAGTAATGTTGGTTTAACAGGGTTTGTGTAGATATGACTGTTCTACATGATTTAAAGTCTGGCATGACAGTGTTATGTGGTTGCGGAAACTCTCACCTGTAGGGCTATCTGCAGACTGGCCAGATTTTCGAGTCTTAGATGTGGTGTGTTACTCACAGATTTCCTATCTTTAGAAATGCAGTAGCATACTTTGATGATTGCAGTCAGTACATGGTGACATCCATGTGTGTTACTAACTTCATATCCCTCAGAAGAGATATGTCACAACAAACCCTGTTACACCAGGAATTTTCTCAGTTTATCACAGTGATATGTTAATATTGGCCCTGTGTTTGTGCCTCTGTCTCCTAAGTCTGTCACCCTTTGTTCATATGTCATGCAGTAAGAGGTGCATATGTACAGTATATCATTATTTACTGACAGCATTTCTGATAACAAGACAATGATATATCAGACTGATAGACATGTTATGTATAGCAGGCCTTATATTTGAGGACCAAACTTGGACATTCTATTGTAGTCTGTACAGTAGTGAGGTCTGTGTACTTATGGTGATTGTTGACATAATGTCAGTATTGTGTAGCAGTGTATTGTGAATATGTTACTTGGCCTTTCTACAGACTGTGGTAGATGTCAGTATGATTGGTCCTGTTCTATCTGATGCTGCATGCTGCTTCAGTTTCTGGTACCCTATCAGCGTATATGTTTGTAGGGCCAAACTGAGACATGTTCCATACCACAGTCAGGCATCAGACTACACTGTGAATTGGGCCAGTATATGTAGGTTTAGTGTCTGAGTGGCATATATGAGGATGGTTTTGTTCACACAGTCCATACACTGTACTATTAATTAGGCTTACCATAATGTGACTGTGACTGTGTTGAGTTTGGTTGTGGGTATGTACTTTCACACTAGTGTCTGTTACTCCATGCCATTACATGCCTCTAGTGCCTGCCATATCTGCAAGTACATGTGTATTCCCCCATAGGAAACTTGGGTCAGTATTGTGGCAGTCTGCCTGTAGTTTACACAGTGCTTTGTGACATGCCTATCAGCTCAGTGTATTTACCTAGTGTGATGTTATGTCCAGATATTTGTCAGATGTAGTGTTGCCTGGCCACCATATGTGTTGTGTATTACTGAAAAAGCAGTGGAATGCTGTGAAGATGTATGTCACTAACTAGTGGGAAGTATGTGGGCTTGGGACTTCTGCTCCTCCGGTTAATATGTGTTAGGACAGACAGGAGGGTGTGACTGTATCAACTGTTTGAGTTTATCTATTCCAGTATTTGTGTGATATTCCCATTTTCATGGCTGTAAACATCCCCTTTGTCAGGCTTGGTCCACACGTCTTGCACTAAGGAGTTCTTTGTATACCTCTGGACTGACCAGATTGTTTCAGACTGTCCACGTTTATTGGTCATATTTCTGCTGTATTCCACATGATTATTGCAGTGATTTGTGTGATACTTCACTATGATGATTTTATGTCTGTCAGTAACTGATAGCGTACATGTCAGTATCAGAAGTGATTTCCTATACATGTCTGTTGACACAACCCCTGTTACTGTAGCAACATTCTACATTTATACCTACAATACTTAAATTACATTCCCTTGCACTAAGAAGTTGTGATTTATGGTGCTGAGGTTTGACTCCACTAAGTGTTATGGGCATATGTTTTATATATATATATATATATATATATATATATATATATATATATATATATACATACACATGTAGATATATGTATACATGTACATACACATATATATATATATATATATATATATATATATATATATATATATATATATATATATTTGTATTTATTTTATTTTTTATTTTACATTTGTTGACTGGGGTAGTCCGACTGGATACATGTCCATTTTTAGCTGAGGCCTGGGGAGAAAAGCTCCAAAGGTATACATATACAATCATTACAATGTCATACAGAACAGGAGTAATCATAACATAATGCAAATATAACACAATTTTCAGTCTAGTTAAATTTGTGGAAATATACTACATTTTATAGTACAGTTAAATTTGTACAGTCTAACAATCTTCTAAACTGGCTTAACAAAAATATTTGAGTACCACTTACAGACATAGGATATGTACACTGGCATCCATAAAGATTTAGTCAGGCTTGGAGCAGAGACATATCCATTGAGACTTATATATAATCTCCATATCCTTGTTATGTGTAAGCATGAGTGTTGTATATACCTGCCCAGATGTATCCCACCATATTTATCTGATATGTGTATATTTAGATATAAAACATGACTGATTCAACACTATTTTCACATACAAGTACTAAACAATTGTAGTAGTCAAAGCAGTTGTTCACTACTATTCAGTATGTGTACTGAATGACATAATTGAAAAAACAACAGACTTCTTCACATCTCAGATGGCTTTGTGGTAACTTGCTGTGGCTGTGGTGTGCAGGGTTCTGGGTTCAAAACTTGCAAAGGCTGATTATTTTGTTGCTGGGCAGAAAAAGGGCTGTTGGATACAGAGTGATTAAGGCACTTTTAAGCAGTTGTAAGTGGGTTTGTGTGGTGGTAAGCAATGCTAACGTCTGGTTAAATATGCTCACAAACAGTTAGCCTGAAAAGTGCTTAATCTGTGTAGGCATTGCTTAGCACCACACAGACAGGCTTAATCTTGCTTACTACTGCTTAAAATTGCTTACTTCCACTTACCACTGCACTAATTTCTTTAAAAGAAAAGAAAAAAGGGGTGATAGAAAAGTGGTGAAAAAGGGGGCACAAAGAGGGAAAGACAATAGGGAAAGTAGCTAGGTATGTGCAGGATGGGTGTAGGGAAGGTTCAAAGCTGTCCATTTCTTCTACATCAACAGCTGGGTATATATACTGAATTTGGAGGTATATTTGGATACTCAAACCCCTGAGAGAGGGTTGAGGACAATAACAATGTGTTGTGAAGCCAATTAGACCAGATTACATGTGAAAAGTGGGCACGTGTGCAAAATGGACAGCTATGACTGGGGATAAATTTTTGGGGGGAACAGATTGCCCTTTTTTTTAAAGGTGAGAGTGGGATGTTGGTGAAGGATAGTAGGCATATTTGAGAAGGTAGGTTGGGTAGGAAGACAGATAAGACAGACAAGACAGCATACAGGTGTGGTATATGAAACATGTGGGGGGGGTAAACACCTTGCACTGGGAAGCATGTTTGGAAATCGGAAGCCCATGAGCCCCCAAATGAAAACAGTGGGACTGAGGTCCCCACCCATGGGCAGTCACCACTGCACCTTCATGTCCCCGAAGGTGGCTGTGTTGGGGGCTGAGCAGGAGAGGCAAGCTGACCCTCTAATTGGACCACATGGCCCTCAACCTGGTGTAGCAGATCTCCAAACTCCCTTTGGAGCTTTCTACTCACCAATCCCCGGACCTGACTTCAGTGAGAGTATCCTGTCTGTGCACACTCCCAGGGAGGATAAGCCCTATCCCATGAGGTGGTTCCACCCAAAGATGGTGCAGAACCAATGGATGAGGACATCCTGGGGTGGGTCCCAGACATGCTGGGGTCTGGTACCACGGCCAGATGAGGTGGGAGTGGTGGGTCCGCTGGGACTGGCCTTCCCAAACGTGCTATGGTGTTGCAGTTTTAGAACATATGTGGGTTAGTAATAGTCAACACAATCCAGGATTAGTTATAAGAACATGCATAGATATTCCCATTAACCAAAACACTAGATTTGGAACAGCAAACAGAACACATGCATATATGGAACCACAGTGGCCATTATAACAGCATGCAGGTTACATTGATAGCAACAGGCCACCATTGATAGTATTTTAATATGGAACATTAATAGAAACACATTTCAATAGTTGTTGAACAATAGGACATATGTCCCAACAGTAGGTTTGGTGTAAACATACCCACTGATGTCTGTGTTTAGATTATTGTTGCAGATATGGTGGGGGGAGAGATGTCAATTAACAACTTATATATCCTTGCAGTACTCACAACTTTAATGATCATTGCTCTAATCATTACCCTACAGGTATTATTACAATACTCTATGGCCTTGATTTGGGCAGAGGCATGTTTGTACACAGTGTATAATTCAACTGTCTTATAGTTAAATTCTGGTAGACCTGTGGCGGGAATGTTTGTTAACATTACCTGACTGTTTCTACACAAATTCCCAGATTTCTAGTTGTAATTATGCACATGCATCTCAATCTCTTAATGCACAACATCTGGACAAAGCTTGATAACATGGGGGTACAAAGAGGGACATATTTTGTATATTACTCTTATAAACCTTTAAACAGTTGCTAGAGTAACAGGATTTGTTTTAATATACATTTTCTGAAGGATTTGAAGTCTGACACTCAAATGTATGTAATTATTTGGTGACTACAATCCTGAGATCATCCCACTGATTTGCCAGAATAAGGAGGAACAGGCCAAGTATATGGCCATTCTGGGAAAATCTGTACAGTTGGAAGGTATGATTATGCATACAGCTTACTACCACTTCCAGGATTTGAACCATGGCTATGTGTGCTAAAAATACAACAATTTCTGTTTTATTAGAGTGAGCTATTTAGACGCTGGTGTCTGTTCCTTCAGTGTTTTCTTTCTAAGTCTCTCTTGGTTGTACAATCTGACCTTGTACTTACAGCAGTCTTATATAGACATTCCTAGACATATTTTGTATGTAGCACAGTGTGGGAAACAGTGGTTAACACAACATTACTATTCAGAGACTGCAGAACTAAATGCCATACAATACCAGAGTAAACACAAACAGTCCAGGAGTAAGAACTTCATTGCCAGGCAGTTATGGTTTTATTGAAATATCACCTATATGTGACTATTACTGTCATATTGTCTGGTTTATTCAGTACAACCCATACAAATGTTTATACTACCAGGTGACTTTCAACTACTTTATATATATTTGGTTTGACTACTACAAGCAGGATTGTTACTCACCAGCCATGCAATGCAGCCTTTGCAACCTACTGGCATGGGCTTCTTGATTCACAACCCGCTCAGCTGCAGCTGTAAAGGGAATAGAGAAATATTTAGCCATATCTATCCATCACATACACAGGCTGGACTTTGGTACACAGTTACTGATATGAATACTTACACACTGCCTGGACATCACCCCTCCGCCTTGCTTCTTGGACCCACTCATCAAAGAGCTCCCTCTTCCTCCGCTACAAGTCAGCATAGTGGTGCCAGACCTGCTTACCAGTCCAAGGGATACCAGTGGTACTGGTGAGATCATGTGTGAGAAGATCTCAGGCTTCCGCTTTATACTGGGAGCCCTGGTACTGGCCCTGCAGCAGTCTCTCATTATGGTTATTTACCAGGAGTCTTACTGTGACCTTGGACTCCTGTATGCCCCAGCGCTGTGCCCGGAAGCACATGCCTTTACCAACACCTGCCATACTGCCTACAGTGGGAAGCTGAAACCAGTTATGAGCTGTATTCCCGGTTGCAGGGTTTAAATACAGCCGATTTAACACCTTTTGCCGTGATTGGATGGTTTTGAATATGCTGAGCTAAGCTAAACTACAGGCAAGCCTGCTTAGCTAAGGTTGGCAGTGCTTAAAGAGGCAGGTTCAGCACTGCTTACCAATGGGAAAATCCACTTAGCTGGGCTACTCATTGTTTAGCAGTCATATTTACACAATGCTTACACCTGGTAAGCAGAGCAGTGCAATGCTTAGCATTGCTTATTTTTTAATATTTTATAGACTATCAGCTGTATGGGATTGATTCATCATTCATTACATATTATAAATTTCTTTACTGTCCCTAACATCCCCTAATGTGCTTTCATTACATTTATTCATGTGTGACTATACTGTATGGGGCACTTATGTTTATATGGGAGTTTCACAACTTTATTAAACTAACACCTCACATCTGGACCTACTACAGCACTCTGGTTAACAAATATATGTTATTTAGTAGCTAATTATATAAAAAATGTTTATGTACTGCTTTCACCTGTAAAATGCAAATTGGTTGCCATGGGGATCAAACTGGGAAGGGCTGTTTGCAAAGCATATGCTCTGACCACTACACTATTGATGCACTGCTTAATTGGATGTCTCTTGCTATTTAAGTTCTTGTGCTGCTTAAGCTGGAATAAGCATAATTAAGCAAGGGGCACACCCCTGCAGCTACACTTAAACTTTAATCGCATTTATAAAAAAAAATATTTGTTGTGTTTTTTTATTTGTACCCTTCAGAATATCCCTGCTAATGCTGGACCTGTTATTCTTATCAACTTTCTGTTTGTGGGATGATTGTTCCTTTTGGCTTTGTCCACATTCCTTACTCTTATGGGTTGGGAGGTGTGTGCTATGTGCTTATGCTACATGTGTTATTCTATCCACTTTTGCCTTGGTAGGGACGATTGTCCCTTATGACTTTAACCAGTTTCTTACCCTGATGGGTAGGGGGTGTTACGAGCATTCTTGCTCATTTTAAATTACGGAAAGGCAATTCTGGAGTGCAGGGGGAGTATGTATGGTGAGAGCTCTGCTCTCAAACACGCACCCTGTGCTCGTGCATGGAACCATGTCCATTTTACAGCATGGCAGCACGCCTTCATACATATGCATGGTGCACTGCCATTCTGAACAGGAACGGTCCCTCCAGTGCAGGAATAACTTATTCCTGCATGGCTGTTTGCTGAATCCGGGGGACTGTTAGCCACTTCTTATTTCAATAAATGACTCATTCTACATACGACATAAAAATTAATAATAATAGCATTTATTAACAACATCTACCTTGGTAGGCCTTGTATTCCAGTGTTGTGTTTGGGTGGGTTTGCACTCAGTTTACTGTAGCTGCTCAGAGATTGCACTGCTGCCCAGCGAGCAACTCAATTGTGCATTGTGAAGCATTCACACAGTTTTCTACCCCTAGCCCTCCATAGAATAGATGCTTTTTGTTAGTCTTACAGTAAAACCTGGTACATGTAGCCCACTCCTCACTAGTTACTACAGTATATATCTACCATAATGGATGGACAATTTTCCACCATTTCTTTAGCCAGCCTGATTGACATGGGCATCCTGAGGCAATGTAGCAAATGCGTTATGTATACTGACAACCAGTTACTTCTAAAAGAAACAAATGCAATATGTGAGAGTTGTATATATAATATGAATCTGGAATCAATTCTCTCACATAAGAACAAACTAGATATCAAACAGGTTGTCAGCCCACACACTTCACCTCTTGCACATAAGCTCACAATACATAAACCCACATATGCATAGGTGCTCACTAGAAGCCTGCCTAAAGATCAGAGACCTCCCAAGCACAAACATACTACACACACTGCAGACCCAACAGAATCAACTACACATAATAATACACATAATAGTGTCTCAGCCAATAAGCACCTAAGGCAAAACACCTCAAAACTAAATGTCTTGGTCATAGCTCCATAGTGAGCCACACAGATGTTCCGCCTCCCCAGGCTTGACAAGGTGAAGGTCATTGTTAGCTGCCTGTTAGGTGCCAGGATCTGTCAGATCACACACGCACTCAAGTCTATCAACAACAAGTACCATTATCTCTCTTTCTACAGCCTATGTTATGTATGAGGACTACAGTATAATGCATATATTCATGACAAAACCTTTTTTCATTTTGTACTTAACTTTTTTTTCTTGATTGTATGGTCATGTCATATTGTTTCATTGCCCTTTTGATAAATCAATAAAAAGTTATTTGAAAAAAAAACAAGTACCATTATGATGCTGTCATAGTCCATGATGGAATGAATGACTTGAGACATACCTTACTGAACTATATGAAGAATGACATGACTGAGCTCTCAGATTATGTGTCCCAGGCAGGTATGTCTCTAGCCTTAAGCAGCATTCCACCTTACCCAGGATGACACCTCAGTATAACCAAAACATGACTGACTTCGACAACTGGCTTAGCTTCTGGTGTCAATCCAGAGGGATCCAGTATCTTTCAGTCTGTGAAGATATGATCAACAGACTACGCTGCTTTGCCAGAGATGGTTTTCACCTGTCGCCTCTTGGTTTTCGGTTACTTGCCCCCATAGTGCCTTTTTTAGGCAATGTCAGAACAACTAAATTCCCAACATAAAAAAATCTACTAGAGACAAACTCAGGGTTATGCTGCTTAATGCAAGGAGTCTAAATCAGAAACTGCACTCACTGGAAGCACTCCTTACCTTGGAAGATGCCCATATCTGTGCAGTCACAGAGACATGTTTTAAGGCCGCAGAGAGCCCCCCAGCCATGCAATGCTACAATCCCTTCCACACATTCAGACCTCAAAACAAGCATGAAAGAATGAAAGTTGGAGACATAGGCATCTTCATTAAAGACAAATGCACCTCAAGACTGGTCAAACAGTACAACTCCCTAGAAGCTACTCTAAGTCCAATAACTGTTGGCAAAACCCACTTCCATATCATTGTTAGCTATAGGTCCCTGACCATGAACCATGAGAATGACACTGCCTACTTAGACCTACTTGAGTCACTCACTATACTGCCAAACACCTTGATTGTGTGTGATTTCAACTATCCTTCCATTGATTGGGAGTCATATATGGTCACAAACACACTCTCCATAAGATTCCTGGACTTTGTTAATACAAATGCTCTGTAACAGATAATCTGCACCCCCACAAGGGCCTTGAATGTCCTAGACTTTGTAGTCACCAACATAGGGAGTATCTGCTCTGCCCCTTTTGTGTTGCCCTCCCTGGTAAGGTCTGATCAGAATTCAGTATCGTTTGAATTAACAATCATACCTGCCCCCCCCCCCCAAGAGCAAAAAGGGTGAACATTTTCTCTAAGACAAACTATAGACTCCTAAGCGATGCATAAATAGTTGCAACTTCCCTGCTACCACTGTCAACAATGACTGCTATACAGAGGTGTACAGAAATGGCCTGTATAAACACCTATAAAAATGTATAGAGTCGACCGTGCCTGAACAGATCAAAACAAGGTCTTCACAAAAAAAAAACAAGGCACCCTGATGGGCATCAAGCATAAATAGGTTATACAACAAGTGGGAGAAAGTAATGTCTAAGAACAAGAGGGAACTGACTCAGTAGAGGAAGGGCACCCTCCACAGCTTGAACAAGCAAATTAGCTATTTTGCAAAGTCCTCTAAAGCCAATCACAAAGCTAAACTAGCATCTCTAACTAGAGATAATTGGGAGGCATTCTTTAGCTATGTCAGAAATCTAAAGGGTAAGCCCCAGCTTTGTGCTAAACTAGTACTGGAAGGTACCACTCATACTGACCCTGAGGACATTGCCAACCTGTTAGCAGACAGATTTGGGGTAAATGTCATCCCCCTGTCCCCACCAGACATACTCCAGAACATAGCTGTCACCAGTCATCTACCTAGTATCTCCAAAGAGCAGGTCATAACTGCACTCTCCACGGCCAAAAACACAGCCTATATGAGACCGTATAACATCCCCAGCTGCTTACTAAATGGTCTGAAACAGGACCTAGCAAACCACTTGGCACTCTCTTCGATCACAGTCTAAGTACTGGCTTTGTCCCAGCACAATGGAAAACAGCAACAGTAATTCCCTTGCACAAAAGGAATCCATCAACCGACCCTGGGGACTATAGACCCATAAGCCTAACCAGCCTTATCTGCAAGGCCATGGAGAAAACCTTCATGGACCTTATCAACAAATACATAGGTGGCCTTCAAACACATAATCTGACACAACTTGGCTTTATTAAGGGTAGATTATGCATATTAAACCTGGTGGACGTCTTTGGGAATGTCACCAAAGCCCTAGATGAAGGCAAAACAGTACATGCAGCCTATCTTGACTTAGACAAGGCTTTTGATACAATCCCCTACTCAGGCATCACTAAGAACCTCACACTGCTAAGAATTATCCCATATGTCACTAGATGGGTAGCCAACTGGATCACCACTAGAGGACATAAAGTCAAAGTCGGGGATTCCACCTCTAACAGCAGACCAGTTACTACTGGTGTACCAGAAGGATCTGTGTTGGGCCCCCTACTGTTTGGAATCTATTTCAAAGGAGTCCAAGGAAAAATAGATGGTCTTAGGCTCATAGGTTCATAGGTAGGTACTAGGCTATTGGCCCTAGGGCCTATATAAGCCTAGCCAAAAAGGTACCCTGGCTTTTACCACCCAAGAAAATTATTTACCTGTCAAGCAGAGCCTCAGAAGTGATCCCCAGGGTGAATTTCCTATTTCCCATCCAATCATCAAGATTTTTCTTGAAGAGTGCTAATGAGGAGCTTTGTTTGATATAGATAGGTAGTCTGTTCCAGAGTATGGAAAGTCACTGGGACAGGAATCTATCCCTCCAGTATGTTCTGTTTATTGTGGTGAAAAGGTTTAGGTTCCTAGAGCATGTAGCTCAGAGGGATTTATTTAAGTGGAGCATGTCCAACAGCATTGGGTTTAATATAGCTTTGTATGTTAGGCAGAGATTACCTCTGAGTAGGTGATATGCGATGGAGTAAAGCTGGCGTTTTTTGAGACGGTCTACATAGGGCATCTGTTTGAGACCAGTAATCCTCTTTGTGAGGTATTTCTGCAGCCTTTCCAGTTATTGTAGATATCTTGTGAGGTACATACCAAAAGGGGCATTGTACTCTATAATGGGTCTAATAAGTGACGAGTAGAGGGGAATAATGACCTTTTTTTTTCCTGGATGAGAAACCGTTTGTGATGAGGTGTGCCATGTAGAAGGATTTCCTCACTACTGTGGTGATGTGATTATCAAAGGAGAGACTACTGTCCACCTGTGTCCCAAGGTCTCTTATCACACTTTCGATGTTAAGTAGACTACGCCTATGTGGTAGTTCATGGGTACAGAGTTTTTACCAAAAGGAATGACAATGCACTTTTTGGCATTGAGCCAAAAGGTCATGAACTTTGACACCAGGCATCTGTCTCAGTGAGACTTTTTGTAGGATGTCCACATTGTTAGAAGTTTAGATTATGGCTCCTAGTTTGCTGTCATCTGGGAACTTCGTTGGCCAAAGACCTTCTGTGTTAGCCTGTACTTCAGAAAAGTAGATGCCAAACAGGAGAGGACCCAGGACTGAAGCCTGTGGTACTCCACTTGTCACTGGTCTGAAGTCAGATTTGGAGTCTGCTACTTTCACACTGTGGGTTCTGTCAGTGAGCCAGTTGGCAACCCATCTTATGACATAGGGATTTATGCCTAGTTTAGTGAGTTTATCTATAATTCCAGAGTGGGGGATGGTGTTGAAAGCCTTGGCGAGATCTAGATAGGCTGTGTGAACCACCTTACCCTCATCTATGGCTTTGGTGACTGCTTCAAAGAAGTCTATCAGGTTTAGGAGACATGATCTACCTTTTACAAACCCGAACTGGGTGGGGTCCAGAGTTTGGAGATTACCAATGTCTTTGTTTATAAGTTCCATGATGGTACGTTCCATGGCCTTGCAGACCAGGCTCGTCAGGCTAATGGGGCAGTAGTTCCCGGGGTCCGTGGTGGATCCCCCTTTGTGGAGTGGAATAACCTTCGCTGTCTGCCATTCAGTGGGGACAAAGCCTGAGGTGAGGTTATGATTGAACGTGGCACTTAGGTGGGGTGCCAGTTCATTCTGTAAATCATGTAGAATGCAGCCTGAGATGTTGTCAGGTCCCATGGTTGTTGTGTTCTTGGCTTTGGAGAGTGTGGTTTTTACCTGTGCAGCCATGATTACAAGAACTTTGCATTCTTCTGGTATAGAGATGGGCCCTTTAGGGGGTGAGAGGGGGGTAAAGTTAGCACTGATCCTATCTGCCAGGATGTTGGCAATATTTTGCTGTAACTCAGAGCAGATCTGAGTGTTGCCATTGAGAGTCTTGACATAGCTATAGAATGCTTTGTGGTTGTCTTTAGAAACAATGGCAATTTTGTTTTCGTAACTAATTTTGGAGGATTTTATGATGGATCTCAGCTTCTTACACAGACTGACCCAGGGAGTTCCTCCAATTATGGGATTTTACTCTTTTTGCAGCAGTTTCTTTCTTCTGTTGTAGAGTTTGTTTATGGCAGGGGACCACCAGATTGGCTTCCTTTTTTGGAGGATAGCATCTTGGTTCTGTTAGGGATAGCACAATCCATGCACTCATGTAAGTGCCTATAAATTGCATTTGTGTAGGATTCAGTAGTCGTACCTCTATTGTCCGTCTGCATGGGTGTCGTGAAGTTTGCCACTTCTGTCTTAAGAAGCGTGAAGTTGGCTTTGGAGAAATATTTTATGGTGGTTTCCCTAATGGTGGGTGGGGGTGGGATGTAGATTTCCAGAGTGACTAGCTTGTGGTCGGATCTGACCAATGAGAAATTGACCTTGGGTGTGGAGCACCGGTCGCCCATGTTGGTAATGCCAGGTCTAGGATATTGCTGCCCCTGGTGGGGGTGAGGATAAGTTGATCCAAGGCTTTGGAATTTATGAATTCCAGAAAACGTTGAGCAAAAGAGTTGGTACATGAGTAGTTTTCCCAGTTAATGGTGGGGTAGTGGAAATTGCTCATTATTAGGGTGTTAGATTGTACCCTAATATTTTCCAATGTATCACGAAATGAGGAGTGGGAATCCTGGGGCTTGGTGGGGGATCTGTAGCAAGCTACAATTTACATTGTGGTCTTGCCCACAGTTAGCTACACTTGGATAATCTCGGATGCATTATGCTGAGCAACTAGCCAGGAGTTGTGGATATCCTTAATAAATATAGACACGCCTCCGCCTTTAGTGTTTCAGTCCAGGTTGGTGGCCGAAAGGTGTGGTATGAATTATCGCCTGGTAATGCAGGGGTGCTCTCTGGAGCCTTGAACCAGGTCTCTGTCACTGCACAGGTGTTGATGTTCTCCAATTTAAGGAGTGCCTTGAGTGAGTGCATTTTGAGGTTTAGACTTTTAGCATTGAGTAGCATTACCCTCAGATTTTGCTTGCTTGTACTTGTTACAGTGGAGAATTTGTCATTTGAGCCTTTCCTAAAAAAGGCATTAGAGGGATGGCAAGAACCTTAGCCAGTATCCGGGATCCCAAGGGTGACAGGTGCAGGCCATCTCTGCCAATGCATTGTGGTCTGCCGGTCATGTCATCCCAGGCAGACAGATACTGGATCCCTTTAGAATGACACCAGAAGCTTAGCCAATTGTTGAAGTCAATCATTTTGTCCTTGTACTGTGGTATCATTCTGGGTGATTGCAGGATGCTACTCAGGGCTAGGGTTATACCTGCCGGGGCTACAAGATCAGAGAGCTCCTCCATGTCTCTTTTCATGTAGTCCAGGGAGGTACATCTCAGGTCATTCACACCAACATGGACAATGACAAAGTCATATTTGTACTTGTGGAGTGACCTGAGTGAGTGCCTTATGTGACAGATCCTGGCACCTGACAGGCAGCTGACAGTAATTTTCTCCTTGTTTAACCTGGTGAGTGGAACATCAGTTTGCCTGACTATAGAGTCATCTGTGACTGGAGTGTTGGGTATTTTGTTATGTCTTATGGGCTGTGGTTGAGTGGCACACTGAGTTTGTGGGCTATGTGTCATTTGGGTTGTGTTGGGGGTGAAGGTTGCTTGCATTTCTGCTTTGGAGATCTCTGTTGCTTGGGCAGATTTTTATTGAGGGCCCCCATGAATGTAGGTGTGTGTTTTATTTTTCTATGTGTATGTTTTGGTGGTGTAGGTTTTGAGGGACTATGTGATGAATGTGGTGTGGTGCAAGTGTTTACCCTCTCCTCTTGACTGTCTAGTCCAGTCTTGGTTGAAGAGAGCTTTGTTTCCAGTTTGGCTATATAAATGCATCTCTCATGGATTGTAGTGTTGGGTGGTAGGAGGACAGGGTTGTCTGTGTACATGAAGCAATTGCTGCATTGCCCCAAGATGCTCAGATTCATTGGGTAGACAGGAGAAAACACCAGAAGCTAACCCATAGACATGCATGGATAGGTGCTTATTTATTAAGTACTAAAAACTGTTTTCCTCTAGACTGGTGAGGAAAGTTGAGTGCTGTAGTAATTTGTAGCTTATTTAGTGCTTACAACAAGTTCTGAACAAGTGCTGAGCTCAAAGAAACAGATTTGAGTGCTAAAACTAAAAAACTGTCTAGTTCTAAGGGAAAATGTGATGTACAGACTTTTTGGCGCCTTGAATAGTTTAACCCTAGCTAAGAAGCGATGCATAAAGTGTATTTTTCTTTTAATATAGCAGTAGCAAATGAGCAAACCCATTTAAACAAATTAACCAACAAAAAGCTAAAAATGGAACCCTGGTACAGCAGTCTTCAATCAGACAAGTTCTAACTGCACACTCTTGCTACTAGGGTGCAGGGGAACCTTCTCCAAAAAAAGATGGCCTGGAGTAGTGCTCAAGTTATACAAACAAAGCTAGATTCAGCAGGTCTGAATTAGTCTATGCTACAGCAAACAAGGTGTACCAATTTAAAAAAAAAACAGTTCAAATAAGCAGGCACAATAAGCCTTTAACCGGAAACTCCCAGCTCAGAAGGGCAAAATCTAGCCTCGTCTCCCACAAGAGTGCAGACCACACCTTCTTAATTTTAAATAACTGGCCCTAAGCCCAAGTGCTTAAACCAGAACTAATACACTTTTAGAATAACAGACACTAAGCCTTCAAATCGGCAACTCCCAACTTAGAAGGCTGTAAGCTACCTGTTCTGCCACAGCAGTGCAGACCACAAACCTTCTTAATGTAAAACAACTGGTCTGAAGCCCAAGTGCTTAAACCAAAGGCTTAGAATAACAGTTACAATTTGATCAGGCTACTAACAAGCAGTAATAAATGCAGCAGAATAAATGCAATTAAGTACATTTAAGAACAGGCAGCAAAAGGAATATAAATTAATAAAGTAGGACGAAACACAAATACAGTAAAAGCAGATGAATAAAGTGCATTTTTTGTATAACAATAGAAAACGAGCAAACTGATTTAAACAAATGACTCAATTAACCAGTAAAAAAGTTCAATACTGAGCCCTGTTCCAGCAGTCTTCAGTCAGACAAGTTCTAACTGCACACTCCTGCCATTAGGGTGCAGGGGAACCTACTCCAAAAAGATGGCCTGGATTAGTCCTCACGTTATACAAACAAAGCCAGATTCAGCAGGCCTGAATGTAGTCTATGCTACAGCAAACACAGTGCACCAATTTCATAAAGAAACAGTTCAGATAAGCAGACACAATACACATTTAACCAGAAATTCCCAGCTCAGAAGGGAAGAATCTAGCCTCTCCTCCCACAAGAGTGCAGACCACAAACCTTAATGTAAAATAACTGGCCTGAAGCCCAAATGCTTAAACCAGAACTAATATACTTTTAGAATAGCAGACACTGAGCCTTCAATCAGCAATTCCCAACTTAGAAGGATGTAAGCTACCTGTCCTGCCACAACAGTGCAAACCACAAACCTTCTTAATGTAAAACAACTGGTCTGAAGCCCAAATGCTTAAACCAACAGGCTTAGAATAAGAGTTACAATTTAATCAGACTACTACCAGGCAGTAATAAATGCAGCAGAATAAATACAGTTGAGTACTTTTAAGAAGAGGCAAAAGCAAGATAAGTTAATAAAGTATGAAGAAACACTTGACTTACCGTGTTCGCTGATGACTGCAAACTGGGTCCAATCACTGAGTCTCCCAATGATTTTGACATACTACAAAAAGGGCTTACACAGATCAATGACTGATGCCAAAGCCACTGACTCAAACTAAATGCAAAATAATGCTTTATCATCCCTTTCAGCAAAGGGGAAGGCCCTACCAATTACAATATTAACAGTACCCCCCCTTAGCTCAAACCCTGTGGTGGGAGATTTGGAAACACAGGTTGACAGTAACCTTAACTTTGATCACCATGTGTCCACAGTGGTAACAAAGGCCTTCTGTGTTAGACATGTCATAAGTAAATGCATCACATCCAAAGCTGAGGATGTTAAAACTCCCCTGTACTCATCCCTCATCAGACCACTAATAGAGTACAGTAGAGTACTAATAGAGTACACTAGTAGAGTATATGTATGTACCTCAACAGACACCTGCAGCAGCTGGAGTGACCTCAGACGTTTCTCATCAAGAAAATTCAGGGCCTGCAACACATGACTTCCATGGACAGATGGAAGGCCCTGTCACTGTACACTGTATCTTATAGGCTGCTGACAGCCAACTTGTGCCTGGCCTACAGAGCAGTCTCGGACCCTTCCCTAATGGAAATACTGCACAGCTACACGTCACATGGGAAAAGATTCACACACTCTAGGAATCTTAACCTAGCCTGTGACATTAACAGGACATGCTGGAGAGAAAGATATGTATCCCAGAGATTGCCACTCCTCTGGAACAAACTTCTAATTTACATAAAACAGAGCTCCTCAATTATCCTATTTAATCAAAAATTATACAACTGGATGGGAGATTATAAATATACCCTGGGGTTGTCATCTATGTCTCCCTTGGATAAGATCAGTTGGTGCTGATCATAGGCTGACACTGCAAATATAGACCATACAATTTGTTCAACAAGGAAACACAGGTATAACATGGCTAGGCTTATAAAGGCCCTAGGGCCAATAGCCTAGTAAACTCTGATGAACCCATGAACCTAAGGTGATGTCTGCCTATGTTCCAGGCCAGTGTCTTATGCTGCCCTAGTTGGATGACTGCCTATGCAATAATCTGATATAGCCAATGACATCAGCATTGTCTGTTGAGCATATGGTGATAGCAGTGTCCCACATGTTGGTGTAAATGTCTGCCTGTAATGTCAAGTAACAGCTCACACAAACACACACACACAGTTGACTGCAATGAGAACAGAACCCCTACTTATCTAAGTACACAGACTACAGACTATGCATTTTTTAAATCCCCTTGGTGTAGCTGCTTGTCTCGTCAGGTGGCATGCCCATACCTAAGCTCCTCCTTTTAATCTACTTTTCCCTGGATAACCCCCAAGCCAAGCTCGAACTACTGGCCTGCAGTGCTCTACTGGCCTGCAGTGCTCTTTAACAGAACTGGGCAACCTCAGGATCAGTGTTATTTTCAAAATATACAGAAAGTATGTTTTATCCTATGGAAAAAATTGTTAATGGCTAGCCCTTGTTTAATTTCTATTTTTTTTAACTAAAGCACTCCACCATGGACATTAGCTGCCCCCCCCCCTTTCTGTACTTCCTAACAGCAGTTTGCCTTTGCATGCTGTTTAACTATTTGAAAGCCTTGTTGTTTTTCTACTATTAATAAACCCTTTCTCCTATAAATTATGGTCTTTCTAAATCACACATACTCCTGGTAAAAGTCGTTTATTTTATTTTATTTCATAAGAAAGGTATGCAAAATAAGTAAGTCCAAACTACCTACTGCTTTTCCTGATTGTTTCTGGATGTTAGCTGCTACCCCATTCTGTACTTCCTAACGGCAGTCTCCCTTTATATGTTGTTTAACTATTTGAAAGCCCTGCTGTTTCTCTACTATTACTAAATCCTTTCCCTTATAAATTTTGGTCTTCCTAAATCCCATATACTCTTTGTTAAAAGTGGTGTATTTTATTTCAATAAGAAAGGTATGCAAAACAAGCAAGTCCAGAGTACCTACTGCCTTTCCTGATCATTTCTGTAGACTTACACATCTGTGAAATCCGGGCCAGCCCTTTTCATCATATTATCCATCACTTACAGGAGCTATTTTTAAAATCCCCTTGGTAGCTGTTTAATCTCGTCAGGTGGAGTGCCCATACCTAAGGTTATTTTTCACAAACCTAAGTTTGATTTTTGCGAACACCTCTCAGTGCCCATATTGTTTTTGTTATGCTAGCTTCACAACATAGAAACTGAAATAACATGTCTAAATTGAAAAGAAAAACAAGCATTACTATATACCTGATAAAGAAGTGTAGTGTGCCACTAACTCAATAGCTTAATTCTGTGCAGAATGTGCCATTGTTGCTATTCTATACCTCCACAACAGTTCTGCATTCCTCCAGACCAGTTTAAGGCAGCTGATAGTTTTCTGTGCACTGCATGCACACTGGGAACTCTGGAACTCGCACTTACCTACTCCATTCACCTTCGCTCCACTTGGGCTCACTCTCCTACCTTACCCCCATTCCTACCCACCCCACATCACCTTCATTTATCCTAACCAAACCACAAACCCCACACATCCTCAACCTACCACTGTCCTCCGCATCACAAGTCACTAACTAATCAGTTCCTCCCACCTCATAATTGTATATTATCATCCCCACCCCTATCTATTCCTTCCCCAGCTTCTCAAAGCCTCAACTACATCCTTTTCTCATCACATCACCCCTCATACCACTACTCCCTACTCCACTAACCCCCCTCCTAAAATCCAATATTAAGAAATGTTTCTCTTACACATACGATTCATCCCATTACTACTAACAGCTTTCTTCCTAACAACACCTGACAACCCTCCCATAATCTTCCTAAAACCTCCCACCTCCTCTTTAACAAACCCACCTCTATCTGACCTCTCTCACTTCAACATAGCACCCCACATCTACAACTCCAGAAGTATTGAACTATTACCATATAGATATCTTCACCATGCTAACCCCTCATTAATACCACTAAGACAACCACGTATACCCCCCAAAGATATCCCCCCAAGTACCAGTAAAATATCTAATCTTCATTTATGCAGAGACATACACCTCAACCCTGGCCCTACTCTCACCCAACACAACACAGCTATCACAAACAACTTCCCCAAACCAAAAATAAATCAAACCTCACCTCTACTAGCCAACATATTCAAAAAGAGCTCTGACATCCTCCTCATAAATATAAACCTCAGAAGTCTCTTAAACAAAATACATGTACTCCACACCTATCACTATA
The DNA here is from genome assembly GCF_019279795.1 of Protopterus annectens. Lineage (NCBI taxonomy): Eukaryota > Metazoa > Chordata > Ceratodontiformes > Protopteridae > Protopterus > Protopterus annectens. The sequence goes on from NC_056746.1 coordinate 556,499,853, forward strand.
CACTCCTGACATTGCTGTACTAACTGAAACCTGGCTTAAATCCCACATAAACAATAATGAATTATTCCCCCTGGCTACAATATACTCAGACAAGACAGGACAACAAAACGAGGTAGAGCAATAGCAATTCTATATAAAGACACTCTTAATTTCAAAAAGTTGCAGGTAAACATCCCAGATATTGATAATACAGAACTTTTAGCATTGTGTCTAAAAATCAATAACAGCAAACATATCATCTTATTAGCTGTATACATACCACCAAATAACAACCCCTCCCCAATAGAAAATCTTCTCTCATAGGCCTCAGCCACATTTAGCCAAGAAACTATACTAGCTGGTGATTTCAATACTGATTGGCAAACCTACTCATCAGATAACACCTCAAATCATATCAACCTACATGGTTTCATCCAATTGATTCATTCACCCACTAGAACTGACAAAACCAGCACAAGCAATCCATTCTTGACTGGACACTGACTAACACACCCTCTCTAATCCACCTTTCAGGCTGTCTACCTGACAGCCTAAGTGACCACCTACTAACCTTCTTTCTAAGACACCATAGCTCACCCACAAAACCACAAACATATTAACAAACACATATTACAAAAAAAATGTCTCCATAGATACCTTTAAACAAATACTACTAAGCTATAACTGGTCCCCATTAAAATATCTCCTACTAGACGCAGTAGTCAATTATTTCAATAACATATTTCTTGATGTTCTAAACACACATGCTCCCATAAGACACATAAGAACAAAAACTAACAACTGCCCATGTCTCTCTAAATAAATCAAACAGTTACTAAAACAAAGAGACAAACTCTGCTATTAACATATAACCAACAAATCAAAACCTTCCTTAGACAACCTACCGCCACCTAAGAAATGTCTGCAGAAAGCAAATCAGAGCTGATAAAAAACTGTACTATACAAACATTCAATCCAAGCAACAAAACAGCCCACAAAAATTCTGGGCCTCCATCGATCAACTTATCTATCCAGGTGACACCCCTATACCATCCTCAAATATCAAAAACACAGAAGAAAGCATAGCATCTCACTTTAACTGATTTTTCATAAACTCTATCCTCTCACTCATAAAAAACAAAAATAGCCTGCAACAAATCACCCACCCTACTATCACTGATTCACTTACCTCTTTGTCTATTAAACCCATCCAAACAAGTACAATAAAGAAATTGCAAAGCCAAATGAAACCCACAACCCTTGCCACCAACAAACTGCCAAACAACTACCTCAGATTAGTAGCTGATGTCATCTACTGCCCATTTTCAATACTGATCAATAGATCTATCGCCAAACAATATGTACCTAAAATCTGGAAAACCTCTTACATAATCCCACTCCACAAAGGAGGATTTGCACTAGAACTATCTAACTATAGGCCAATATCTATACTATCCCCTCTTTCTAAAATCTTAGAAAAGGGCATCCACTCTCAACTGATGCAACACCTATGATCTAATAAGCTCCTTTCCCAAGCACAACATGGATTTTGACCAGGCCATAGTACCACCATGGCACTGCTCAAATTTACCAATACTGTGAGCTAACTAAAACACAATGGCCCAATGGTTGCCTCAATATTTCTCAACATGTCAAAGGCATTTGACACAGTGTCTCATGAACAACTCCTACATGAGCTTCCACCATTTGACATATCTAAAATACTCTCATTTGGTTCCAAAATTACCTATCTGACTGCTATCAATCAGTCAAATGGCAAGATGACCTTTCCTCCATACTTCCCATTAGGGTAGGTGTTCCACAAGGCTCAATTCTTGGGCCTCTGCTCTTCATAGTTCTGACCAATAACCTGTACAAAGCTACTAACGTTGCCTCCATCATACAATATGCAGATGACTCCACTGTCATCTGCATCACACCTACCCTAAAACAACTGCAAGACAATACTCAAAAATCTTTTACTGCCATCGAGTGTTTCTTAGAAAAATACCAGCTCATCCTTAATCCTAACAAAACCAAACTAATGCTGTTTGCTAACTAATTCCACAAAACAAATTCCCCAACCATGACTTTACAATCACCTCATCCAATCACACTCTAATTAAACCCACCTCAGAAACAAAGCTATTAGATATCATTCTAGATGATAAAGTTAAAATTTGACAAACACATATATCATGCCATCAAAAAGACTCATATTAAATTAGGTTCCCTTTACAGAATAAAACCTCTTAACAAATTCTTCCAGACAAGCTGTTGCTAGAACCCACATACTATCCACTTTACTCTATGCCTCCCCTATATTTACTAACATAAAAAATCAGACTTAAGCAAACTTGAATCATGCTACCATAAGATAGCCAGATTTGCTGCTAACCTGCCCCATGTAACCCATCACTGTCTTGCTCTGAAAAAACTCAAATGGCTAGAGTTGCCCAAACTCCTAACTCTAAACCAACCTACCATAGCCCATTCCATAATTTACTTACCTGACAAATGTTCATCCCTACAGGGCATAGTACAAAGCCACCTCAATAGTAGGACTCTACGATCCTCAAAAAAAATACTACTGGAAGTTACAAAATCCAACAACAGCTTTGGAGACTCGCTATATTCTAACTACATAACTAAATCATGGAATTCCACCCCCCAGAACATATTAAATACAGCAAACCTAACACACTTCAAAAAAAACTGCAAAGTCCCACCTAAATGACAACTGCTTATGATCCTGCTCCTCACCAGGCTGAACCCATTTCTCCCCTCCTAACCCTCTCTCTTCCTATTCTCCACTTATAATATATCTCTGTGCTTACTGAATACCTTGCTTACTCCCATCCTCACCCTCTCTCTCTCTCCCTGCTCTCCCTTTCAATATATTTTATTTGCTTACTGATCCCATGTGATTCCAAGTATAACAACATTACTCATAATAATTTACAGTACCAAACAGGTATATCTGGGAGACTACTCCACTGTATATTAAGCTGTTGTATCTCTGAGACATTACTCCACTGAATGATTTCTTGATACTAAATGTAACTGTCAAAATGTGTTACTAAGTGATCCTGTTAGCTTTATTACTAACTTGAACTGTGATAATATGTTATTATGTGATTTATTTCTATCCTTTCTCTGATTGTTTCGCTATTGTTTAAAATATTGACTGTTATGTTGTTATTATGTGGAGCTTTTCTCCCTGGGCTTCAGCTAAAAATGGGCAAATATGTCCAGTAGGGTTTCCCTGGTAAACAAATGTTAAATAAATAAATAAAAAATAAAAACAGAACACAGTACTTTATGCAAGCACCACAGCACAAATCTGACATTTTACATTTCTGCATGTCAGCCTATACTGGATGACACCAACAGATCATGTGGGAGACAAGAGGTTGGTAGGGCTGCATGAAATGGAAGTATAGGCTTGTGCAAGTATCAAAAGACTAGCAAGTCATGTAATTGGAAATGTAACTGTAGGATGGCATGTCTTTTCTGCCGGTAGAGATACACACACAACCAGTTGACTGCAGCAAAAACAGAACTCCTACTAATCCAAGTACACAGACTACAGAACACAGTACTCTATGCAAGCACCATGGCATAAGTCTGATTTTTATATTACTGCAGTTCGTCTTATAGTGGATGACATTAGCAGTGCATTTTGGAGAGAAAAAGGTGGGAGGCCTGCTTGAAATGAATATGTAGGCACATGCCAGTATCAAAATACTGGCAAGCCATGCCATTGGGAGAAGTAACTGTAGGATGACACATTTACTCTGTCAAGTACACATGCACACACACACACACACACACACACACACACACACACACACACACACACACACACATGCATACACGCACATTCACACACACACACAGACACACACACACATACACACACACACACACACACACACACACACACACACACACACACACACACACACACACACACACACACACACACACACACACACACACACACACACACACACACACGCACACACAAGTTGACTGCAGTGAGGAAAGAGTCCCTACCTATTTAAGTGCACAGACTGTAGAACACAGTACTCTACACAAACTCCGCAGCACAGTCTAACTTTTACATTGCTGCAGATCAACTCATAGTGGATGACATCAGCAGTGCATGTTGTAGAGAAGAAGATGGGAGGCCTGCTTGAAATGAATGTGTAGCCAGGTGCAAGTATTGCGGTGGTAACTGCAGGATACACACTTGCTCTACTGCTTAGACACGCACACACACACACACACACACACACACACACACACACACACACACACACACACACACACACACACACACACACACACACACACACTTGACTGCGGTGAGAACAGAACCCCTACCGATATAACTATACAGACTACAGAACTCAGTACTTTACACAAAATCCATGGCACAAGTCTGACTTTTACATGGCTGCAGATAAACTTATATTAGATGACATCAGCAGGTCATGTGAGGGACAAGAGGTTGGGAGGCCTGCATAGGCACATAGATCATAGGTTCATATGATGCCAGTAGCCTAATAGCACTAGGGTGTGTAAAAGCCTAGCTGTGTAAAAACATAAGTACCCTTATTGAGAATGGTCAGATGTTTGAGTTTAGCAGAGCAAGATTGTCAACACCATCAAATGGCCCTGTCCATGAGGGAGCAGACCTCATTATACATTGCACTTTGCAGTATGGTTGATATATGTGTGCAAAAAAATACCGAGTCCCCAGGGTCGTACTGCTGGGGGGGCAACACATGTATCTATTGTAAATATATGATGTATGCTTGGAATGTGCCATGAATTTGCAATTTTCCACATGTAGTTTTATGTCATACAAAGGAAATGGACAAGAAACACCAATAAAAAAGCATCATATATGCAGTTCCATAGCACAGTGAGCAGTGGATTTACATGATGGTTAATAAAGTGTATACACATGAGAGTTACACCTGTTTGCATGTAGATGAGCAGTACACAAATGTGAGCTGCATTGCTAATGTCTGCCAAACAGAATGCAACAGTGGCAAGCAATTTCATATATTGGTGGTTGTGTATGTGTTTTTCGCAAAAGTGAAAGCCATGCTAATAAAGATAGCAGGAATACATTTACAGGACTATAGTACACAGTATACCCACAGTCATACATTTGATCATAAATGTAATAATACATACATTACTCTATCGGTAAAAATAATACTATATGGAATATAAGGTATTTGAACCCAGGATCATGTGTATGGTAGTTCTACACTTACACCTATTGCCACAAGAATGTTGAGGAAACAATTGTCTATACTGCAGTTCATTGCTGCAAACTGCAATGTCACAGCAGTAAAACAAAGGTTGCACAATGTGTACTAAACCCAGTACCATCTATACTCCAGGCCAGGTTTTCACAATGACAAAGGGCATTAATTGAATGTATCCATCTATTTTTGTCCGTCTCTGCTTCCTTGGTGGTTCACTGTACTTCACACAAACCAGATAAACACAGTCATTATCCACTTCTGCTTTTTGTGCTATGCAGTGCATCACACAAAATGTGCAATGAAAAACAATAATAATAATAAAGAAAAACTTAGTAATGGACACATATATTAAAATAAGTGTCTGCTGTCACATGTTAAGGTGATTTCTGTACAAATCCACCCACCATTTACTTCATTACTGCACCAAGTTAAAATATACAAGGATATGCCATAATATTATTGAAAAATACATTCTAGGTTCAGGATTTACATTGCAAATGCAGCAGCAGACACAACTTTTTTTTCAGGCCTAGAATTTCTTTGTCTCTACTCCCATGGCAATCAAGTATGCAGGATAAAATGGAATGTAGGCCACATGGATGCTTTATACCATGTTGAATAGCTCCTCTGTACTAAAAATCATCTGCTTATGCTGTAAATAGCAGCTATGAAAAACATCTGTTGCTTTACTGAATATATCAACTCTGTTGGTGCTCATTAGTGCATGATGTACACCTACACACCACTGCATGCACCAACACTGAAATAAGGTGAACAAAGGTGATCTTGTTATTACTTTTCTCCATGCCTGTGATATCGAGCAAACATGCAGCTCAAAAACTGGAGGAAAGGTTGCAAACACTGTACTAGGGCCCAGGACCTTCTATACTCTAGCCCTACACATACACATGCTGCCATACGAATAGTTATGTGACATGCATTGAGAAACCTCCCATTTCATTCCCCCATTTCCCATGGTAGTGCTGTGTGCTGCATCACAAAAACAAGGAAAAAAATTAAAAAATAAAACTGAACTTAAAACGGGCAGAGACAATACATTTTAACAAGCAATAAAGAGAATTCATCAGAACTTGCGAATTGTGCACTGCTTACATGTACTTTTGCACTTCACAGACCTACATGTACACCTCTGTAAGTGTAACCTGATGCACCCCTCTAATGTCTTCATCGCTCACTGTTGCCATGCATTTAACACAATATTGTAGAAGTCCCTACATGAAGTGAACTTGCCTACACAGTTACAAGATTTTGGGATTCAGCAATTCTAATGAGTTTTGAACACTTTGCATCTTCACCATGCTGATAGCCATGAATCTACATGGTTGATAACCATGTAAGCAGGGAAACTGAATGGGAGTCCAATGTTGTACACTAAAGGGAAGATGTTAGTGAGGTATATATCTGCACAGAGGAATGCAGGTTTTGAATACTGTGTTTCATGGGGTTTACACTTTTAACTGTCTACATTAGTTATGAGTGCATTGTTCATTTGAGGTTGGGGGTGCAAAGCTGTATTTATGTCATGGTATTTAAAATGGCATTGTTATTGTTAATATAATTTTCTAGCATCCAATATGTCTGATAATGTCATAATGTGTGTATGGGGTTACATGTTACGGTCTGTTCTGTACAAAGCTACATACATTTACTTGCTCTTGTTTCTGTGTGGATGCCTTTCTGTGGCTGTATTTAAAAAAAAACTTTTGAATACATGGCCAACACGAGCATGGAGTCTACATGGTTGCTTTATAGCATGTTGAATTGCTCCACCATGTTGATTTGCTTCATTAGCATACAGTTCAGCTACTTATGCTGTAATTTGCATACCATGGAAGTTTCCATGTTTGCACATGAGTGTGCACTGCTACACTGAGTTTACTGAATCTAAAACTCTTCCCAGCCATGTGCACACCATGCTACAAAGCTCACATGTTCAAAAATTATTGTGTAGGCTTTATTGAATCCCCCTGAATGCCTTTAATTAAAATTCTCATTCTCTAGGTTAGGAGGCAATGAATTTTGTCACCTCTATGGCAGAGAAGGATGAAGCTCTGACTATGAACCAGACAACCCATGACCTAAATTCTGGAAGAGCAAGTGTTGGGGGAGAAGTAAAATGTTGATGTTCGTTCACACATTTTGGAAGATGGAATCTCTTAGGCTTCCTGCATTTAATGACACCCAGTGAACACTAGATATCATGATAATTTTTGCAGACAGTTATGAGACCCTAATATGCATGCAACTGTCAAGTATCATACTCTCTAATGACAGCCATGTACAGGAGAGTAACTGATTTGAGGCCAGTACTATAGACCATACACTGGAGTAGCCATGTGGACTGAAGGTTATGGATATAAATTACAAATATCTCAATTCACTATTGTAGGAGTGCAGAATAGTGCACAATCTTGGAGCATTTGCAGCCCATACTTCACTGAGATAGACCTGTATGATCAGAGGTGAAGGCATGTGGACATATGGCAAAAAATATTGTTTTGGCAGTATTGAGGAATGGGGGGGGTCAAACTCCCTTTTTGACTACATGAATGATGGCCTCTCCAAGCAAATGGAAGCAAACTATTGCTGACTGGGATGTGAAAGAGGACATATTAAAATGTTTTAGTTTATGAGTCATGCACATATCAGAACTGCATTCTAGATCATATTCACATATGGCAGATATAAACAAAATTCCTTTGCCTGTGTTTATGCTAAAAAAATCATACTTTTTTTGTTCTTCTATTTGTTCAAAATATTCCACAATTTCCATTTATAAGCTTAGATATAATTTCTTCTGTATTGATGGTCCTTCATGCACTAATAAGAAATAATGAAGGACTGTCTTTACCATTCCTTCTAATTAACTTATAGGAGGCCTTACTGTTGTTCTTAAAGGAAAACTCCACCCTCTACTACAGTTTACTCAATCCTTAGGATTCTTTTCTCCCTACAATATGGTTCCAGTATTGTGTAGGTACCAGAGACTTCCTTGTACTTTTTAAAACTTTTATTTTCTTACACTGGAATCAAAGGAAGGGAAAGCCCACCTATTTTTTTAAGCTCAACTTCTCACATATTTTGCAGAGGAATTTGTCTACACCTGCATGACATATCATAGACACAGTTAAATTTATAGTTTAGTCTGTCAAGTATTGTTGTCAATCTTAGATGGACAATTAATCCTGCTAATGTCAGGAACACAGCAGCTGATATAAAAAAGAAAGAAAGCTGTGGCACTATTTTCCACTGTTTTACTGCAGAGAGGAGAAATTAACACTCCCCTTTCATAGCAAAACAAAACAATTAGATCAGTCACGGGTTTAAAGACAGTTGTCATCTCTTCTGACAAATTTACATAAACAGCAACACAGTATTGAAATGCTAAGCTTTAAATATTTGCTATTTATAATAGTTTATATGTTTATATGTCAAGATAACTTAAATATGTAGTATCAAAGATTTCTATAACATTTAGATAAAAGTCAGAAAATATCTTTTTCTTGTAAAGTATCAACACATTTATTTATTTAATAAATAATTTATTTTATTTTACATTTGTTTACCAGGAAAATCCAACTAGACAACAGTCCTTTTACAGCAGAGGCCAGAGGAGAAAAACTCCACATTTACATGGAGAGAAATACACATTGATACATTGCAGACATATAAGGTGTTACATATAGATATTTAAAAATATAATACATATAGGGTTACAAATAAATACAGTACATATGGTACATTAAGTTAAATACTAGCATTTCAGTC